>NW_025228111.1:101558-113425 GCF_018294505.1 Triticum aestivum
AGGTCAGCCCATAGGAACACATTGGAGCAACATCCGGGGAAGACCCACAGCAAGATCCCCTCCGTGTAGACCCCACGCGTCCGTTTCCCCCCTCCAGGTGCCGGCGGCAGCGTCGTCCGTGAGGGGGGCACACCCCGGACAAGGGTGCCGGGCGTTTGCAACCGCGAGAACACTTCCAGACTTATGAGAGGCCGCCAGCGCAAGATTTGGCGACATGCTAGCCCCCGGAGGCCGCCGGCCACAGCCGTAGACGCGCGAAGGGCAATCCGCGTGGAGGGAAATTTTCAGATACTTCTCCAGAACCAAAAGTTATGAAAAAATACCATCATTCCTATAGCACATGTGCCCACGTCGTGCAAAAAAAATCATGATTTTATCGCGCTCCGAGTATTTAGTAATATTGACGCCGCATCGTTACCGCAGAACGTCTACTACCGTGTCATCGCCGTCCGTGAGGGGGGCCACGCCCCGGAGACGCGTCCCACCTCTTCGGACATGCCACCACACCACCCCGCATGTATGAGGGCCCGGTGCGATCCTCCGGTGGCATTGCTACCCCCTAGTGCCCCCGTCCCGCCTAACCCTGTAGCGTTTGACCCCGGGATCTACCCCTTTGACTTTGCATGGACGGGCTTTGACCAGTGGACCTCCCCACCTGGTTGTGTTAGGTCAGCCCATAGGAACACACTGGAGCAACATCCGGGGAAGACCCACAGCAAGATCCCCTCCGTGTAGACCCCACGCGTCTGTTTCCCCCTCCAGGTGCCGGCGGCAGCGCCGTTCGTGAGGGGGGCACACCCCGGACACGCGTGCCGGGCGTTTGAAGCCGCGACAACACTTCCAGACTTGTGAGAGGCCGCCGGCGCAAGATTTGGCGGCATGCTAGCCCCCGGAGGCCGCCGGCCACAACCATAGACGCGCGAAGGGCAATCCGCGTAGAGGGAATTTTTCGGATACTTCTCCATCATCAAAAATTATGAAAAAATACCACCGTTCCTATAACACATGTGCCGACGTCGTGCAAAAAAAATCATCATTTTATCGCGCTCCGAGTATTTAGTAATATTGACGCCGCATCGTTACCACAGAACGTCTACTACCGTGTCATCGCTGTTCGTGAGGGGGGCCACGCCCCGGAGACGTGTCCCGCCTCTTCGGACATGCCACCACACCACCCCACATGTATGAGGGCCCGATGCAACGCTCCGGTGGCATTGCTACCCCCCCAGTGCCCTCGTCCCGCCTAACCCTGTAGCGTTTGACCACGGGATCTACCACTTTGACTTTGCACGGACGGGCTTTCACCAGTGGACCTCCCCACCCGGTTGTGTTAGGTCAGCCCATAGGAACACATTGGAGCAACATCCGGGGAAGACCCACAGCAAGATCCCCTCCGCGTTGATCCCACGCGTCCGTTTCCCCCCTCCAGGTGCCGGCGGCAGCGCCGTTCGTGAGGGGGGCACACCCCGGACACGCATGCCGGGCGTTTGCAACCGCGAAAACACTTCCAGACTTGTGGGAGGCCGCCGGCGCAAGATTTGGCGGCATGCTAACCCCCGGAGGCCGCCGGCCACAGCCGTAGACGCGCGAAGGGCAATTCGCGTAGAGGGAATTTTTCGGATACTTCTCCATCACCAAAAATTATGAAAAAATACCATTGTTCCTATAGCACATGTGCCGACGTCGTGCAAAAAAATCATGATTTTATCGCGCTCCAAATATTTAGTAATATTGACGCCGCATCGTTACCACAAAACGTCTACTACCGTGTCATCACCGTCCGTGAGGGGGGCCACGCCCCGGAGACGCGTCCCGCCTCTTCGGACATGCCACCACACCACCCCGCATGTATGAGGGCCCGGTGCGACGCTCCGGTGGCATTGCTACCCCCCAGTGCCCCCGTCCCGCCTAACCCTGTAGCGTCTGACCACGGGATCTACCCCTTTGTCTTTGCACGGACGGGCTTTGACCAATGGACCTCCCCACCCGGTTGTGTTAGGTCAGCCCATAGGAACACTTTGGAGCAACATCCGGGGAAGTCCCACAGCAAGATCCCCTCCGTGTAGGCCCCACGCGTCCGTTTCCCTCCTCCTGGTGCCGGCGGCAGCGCCGTTCGTGAGGGGGGCACACCCCGGACACGCGTGCCGAGCGTTTGCAACCGCCACAACACTTCCAGACTTATGAGAGGCCGTCGGTGCAAGATTTGGCGGCATGCTAGCCCCCGGAGGCCGCCGGCCACAGCCGTAGACGCGCAAAGGGCAATCCGCGTAGAGGGAATTTTTCGGATACTTCTCCATCACAAAAAATTATGAAAAAATACCATTGTTCCTATAGCACCTGTGCCCATGTCGTGCAAAAAAAATCATGATTTTATCGCGCTCCGAGTATTTAGTAATATTGACGCCGCATCGTTACCGCAGAACGTCTACTACCGTGTCATCCCCGTCCGTGAGGGGGGCCACGCCCCGGAGACGCGTCCCGCCTCTTCGGACATGCCACCACACCACCCCGCATGTATGAGGGCCCGGTGCGACGCTCCGGTCGCATTGCTACCCCCAGTGCCCCCGTCCCGCCTAACCCTGTAGCGTTTGACCACGGGATCTACCCCTTTGACTTTGCACGGACGGGCTTTGACCAATGGACCTCCCCACCCGGTTGTGTTAGGTCAGCCCATAGGAACACTTTGGAGCAACATCCGGGGAAGTCCCACAGCAAGATCCCCTCCGTGTAGACCCCACGCGTTCGTTTCCCCCCTCCAGGTGCCGGCGGCAGCGCCGTTCGTGAGGGGGGCACACCCCGGACATGCGTGCCGGGCGTTTGCAACCGCGACAACACTTCCAGACTTGTGAGAGGCGGCCGACCCAAGATTTGGCGGTATGCTAGCCCCCGGAGGCCGCCGGCCACAGCCATAGACGCGCGAAGGGCAATCCGCGTAGAGGGAATTTTTCGGATACTTCTCCATCACCAAAAATTATGAAAAAATACCATTGTTCCTATAGCACCTGTGCCCATGTCGTGCAAAAAAAATCATGATTTTATCGCGCTCCGAGTATTTAGTAATATTGACGCCGCATCGTTACCGCAGAACGTCTACTACCGTGTCATCCCCGTCCGTGAGGGGGGACACGCCCCGGAGACGTGTCCCGCCTCTTCGGACATGCCACCACACCATGCCGCATGTATGAGGGGCCGGTGCAACGCTCCGGTGGCATTGCTACCCCCCAGTGCCCTCGTCCCGCCTAACCCTGTAGCGTTTGACCACGGGATCTACCCCTTTGACTTTGCACGGACGGGCTTTGACCAGTGGACCTCCCCACCCGGTTGTGTTAGGTCAGCCCATAGGAACACTTTGGAGCAACATCCGGGGCAGACCCACAGCAAGATCCCCTCCGTGTAGACCCCACGCGTTCGTTTCCCCCCTCCAGGTGCCGGCGGCAGCGCCGTTCGTGAGGGGGGCACACCCCGGACATGCGTGCCGGGCGTTTGCAACCGCGACAACACTTCCAGACTTGTGAGAGGCCGTCGGCGCATGATTTGGCGGCATGCTAGCCCCCGGAGGCCGCCGGCCATAGCCGTCGACGCGCGAAGGGCAATCCGCGTAGAGGGAATTTTTCGGATACTTCTCCATCACCAAAAATTATGAAAAAATACCATCGTTCCTATAGCACATGTGCCCACGTCGTGCAAAAAAAATCATGATTTTATCGCGCTCCGAGTATTTAGTAATATTGACGCCGCATCGTTACCACAGAACGTCTACTACCGTGTCATCGCCGTCCGTGAGGGGGGCCACGCCCCGGAGACGCGTCCCGCCTCTTCGGACATGCCACCACACCACTCCGCATGTATGAGGGGCCGGTGCGACGCTCCGGTGGCATTGCTACCCCCCAGTGCCCCCGTCCCGCCTAACCCTGTAGCGTTTGACCACGGGATCTACCCCTTTGACTTTGCACGGACGGGCTTTGACCAGTGGACCTCCCCACCCGGTTGTATTAGGTCAGCCCATAGGAACACTTTGGAGCAACATCCGGGGCAGACCCACAGCAAGATCCCCTCCGTGTAGACCCCACGCGTTCGTTTCCCCCCTCTAGGTGCCGGCGGCAGCGCCGTCCGTGAGGGGGGCACACCCCAGACACGCGTGCCGGGCGTTTGCAACCGCGACAACACTTCCAGACTTGTGAGAGGCCGCCAACGCAAGATTTGGCGGCATGCTAGCCCCCGGAGGCCGCCGGCCACAGCCGTAGACGCGCGAAGGGCAATCCGCGTGGAGGGAATTTTTCGGATACTTCTCCATCACCAAAAATTATGAAAAAATATCAATGTTCCTATAGCACATGTGCCACGTCGTGCACAAAAAATCATGATTTTATCGTGCTCCGAGTATTTAGTAATATTGACGCCGCATCGTTACCGCAGAACGTCTACTACCGTGTCATCGCCGTCCGTGAGGGGGGCCACGCCCCGGAGACGCGTCCCGCCTCTTCGGACATGCCACCACACCACCCCGCATGTATAAGGGCCCGGTGCGACGCTCCGGTGGCATTGCTACCCCCAGTGCCCCCGTCCTGCCTAACCCTGTCGCGTTTGACCACGGGATCTACCCCTTTGACTTTGCACGGACGGGCTTTGACCAGTGGACCTCCCCACCTGGTTGTGTTAGGTCAGCCCATAGGGACACATTGGAGTAACATCCGGGAAAGACCCACAGCAAGATCCCCTCCGTGTAGACCCCACGCGTCCGTTCCCCCCTCCAGGTGCCGGCGGCAGCGCCGTTCGTGAGGGGGGCACACCCCGGACACGCGTGCCGGGCGTTTGCAACCGCAACAACACTTCCGGACTTGTGAGAGGCCGCCGGCGCAAGATTTGGCGGCATGCGAGCCCCCGGAGGCCCCCGGCCACAGCCGTAGACGCGCGAAGGGCAATCCGCGTAGAGGGAATTTTTCGGATACTTCTCCATCACCAAAAATTATGAAAAAATACCATCGTTCCAATAACACATGTGCCACGTCGTGCAAAAAAATCATGATTTTATCGCGCTCCGAGTATTTAGTAATATTGACGCCGCATCGTTACCGCAGAACGTCTACTACCGTGTCATCACCGTCCGTGAGGGGGGCCACGCCCCGGAGACGCATCCCGCCTCTTCGGACATGCCACCACACCACTCCGCATGTATGAGGGCCCGGTGCGACGCTCCGTTGGCATTGATACCCCCCAGTGCCCCCGTCTCGCCTAACCCTGTAGCGTTTGACCACGGGATCTACCCCTTTGACTTTGCGCGGACGGGCTTTGACCAATGGACCTCTCCACCCGGTTGTGTTAGGTCAGCCCATAGGAACACATTGGAGCAACATCCGGGGAAGACCCACAGCAAGATCCCCTCCGTGTAGACCCCACGCGTCCGTTTCCCCCCTCCAGGTGCCGGCGGCAGCGCCGTTCGTGAGGGGGGCACACCCCGGACACGCGTGCCGGGCGTTTGCAACCGCGACAACACTTCCAGACTTGTGAGAGGCCACCGGCGCAAGATTTGGCGGCATGCTAGCCCCCGGAGGCCGCCGGCCACAGCCATAGACGCGCGAAGGGCAAGCCGCGTAGAGGGAATTTTTCGGATACTTCTCCATCACCAAAAATTATGAAAAAAATACCATCGTCCCTATAGCACATGTGCCCACGTCGTGCAAAAAAAATCATGATTTTATCGCGCTCCGAGTATTTAGTAATATTGACACCGCATCGCTACCGCAGAACGTCTACTACCGTGTCATCGCCGTCCGTGAGGGGGGCCGCGCCCCGGAGACGCGCCCCCCCTCTTCGAACATGCCACCACACCACCCCGCATGTATGAGGGCCCGGTGCGACGCTCCGGTGGCATTGCTACCCCCCAGTGCCCTCGTCCCGCCTAACCCTGTAGCGTTTGACCACGGGATCTACCCCTTTGACTTTGCACGGACGGGCTTTGACCAGTGGACCTCCCCACCCGGTTGTGTTAGGTCAGCCCATAGGAACACTTTGGAGCAACATCCGGGGCAGATCCACAGCAAGATCCCCTCCGTGTAGACCCCACGCGTCCGTTTCCCCCCTCCAGGTGCCGGCGGCAGCGCCGTTCGTGAGGGGGGCACACCCCGGACACGCGTGCCGGGCGTTTGCAACCGCGACAACACTTCCAGACCTGTGAGAGCCCGCCGGCGCAAGATTTGGCGGCATGCTAGCCCTCGGAGGCCGCCGGCCACAGCCATAGACGCGCGAAGGGCAATCCGCGTAGAGGGAATTTTTCGGATACTTCTCCATCACCAAAAATTATGAAAAAACACCATCGTTCCTATAGCACATGTGCCACGTCGTGCAAAAAAAATCATGATTTTATCGCGCTCCGAGTATTTAGTAATATTGACGCCGCATCGTTACCACAGAACGTCTACTACCGTGTCATCACCGTCCGTGAGGGGGGCCACGCCCTGGAGACGCGTCCCGCCTCTTCGGACATGCCACCACACCACCCCGCATGTATGAGGGCCTGGTGCGACGCTCCGGTGGCATTGCTACCCCCAAGTGCCCCCGTCCCGCCTAACCCTGTAGCGTTTGACCACGGGATCTACCCCTTTGACTTTGCACGGACGAGCTTTGACCAATGGACCTTCCCACCCGGTTGTGTTAGGTCAGCCCATAGGAACACTTTGAAGCAACATCCGGGGAAGTCCCACAGCAAGATCCCCTCCGTGTAGACCCCACGCGTCCGTTTCCCCCCTCCAGGTGCCGGCGGCAGCGCCGTTCGTGAGGGGGGCACACCCCGGACACGCGTGCCGGGCGTTTGCAGCCGCGACAACACTTCCAGACCTGTGAGAGGCTGCCGGCGCAAGATTTGGCGGCATGCTAGCCCCCGGAGGCCGCCGGCCACAGCCATAGACGCGCGAAGGGTAATCCGCGTAGAGGGAATTTTTCAGATACTTCTCCATCACCAAAAATTATGAAAAAATACCATCGTTACTATAGCACATGTGCCACGTCGTGCAAAAAAATCATGATTTTATCGCGCTCCGAGTATTTAGTAATATTGACGCCGCATCGTTACCGCAGAACGTCTACTACCGTGTCATCGCCGTCCGTGAGGGGGGCCACGCCCCGGAGACGCGTCCCGCCTATTCAGACATGCCACCACACCACTCCGCATGTATGAGGGGCCGGTGCGACGCTTCGGTGGCATTGCTACCCCCCAGTGCCCCCGTCCCGCCTAACCCTGTAGTGTTTGACCACGGGATCTACCCCTTTGACTTTGCACGGACAGGCTTTGACCAGTGGACCTCCCCACCCGATTGTGTTAGGTCAGCCCATAGGAACACATTGGAGCAACATCCCGGGAAGACCCATAGCAAGATCCCCTCCGTGTAGACCCCACGCGTCCGTTTCCCCCCTCAAGGTGCCGGTGGCAGCGCCGTTCGTGATGGGGGCACACCCCGGACACGCGTGCCGGGCGTTTGCAACCGCGACAACACTTCCAGACTTGTGAGAGGCCGCCGGCGCAAGATTTGGCGGCATGCTAGCCCCCGGAGGCCGCCGGCCACAGCCGTAGACGCGCGAAGGGCAATCCGCGTGGAGGGAATTTTTCGGATACTTCTCCATCACCAAAAATTATGAAAAAATACCATCATTCCTATAGCACATGTGCCCACGTCGTGCAAAAAAAATCATGATTTTATCGCGCTCCGAGAATTTAGTAATATTGACGCCGCATCGTTACCACAGAATGTCTACTACCGTGTCATCGCCGTCCGTGAGGGGGGCCACGCCTCGGAGACGCGTCCCGCCTCTTCGGACATGCCACCACACCACCCCGCATGTATGAGGGCCCGGTGCGACGCTCCGGTGGCATTGCTACCCCCAGTGCCCCCGTCCCACCTAACCGTGTAGCGTTTGACCACGGGATCTACCCCTTTGACTTTGCACGGACGGGCTTTGACCAATGGACCTCCCCACCCGGTTGTGTTAGGTCAGCCCATAGGAACACTTTGGAGCAACATCCGGGGAAGACCCACAGCAAGATCCCCTCCGTGTAGACCCCACACGTCCGTTTCCCCACTCCAGGTGCCGACGGCAGCGCCGTTCGTGAGGAGGGCACACCTCGGACCCGCGTGCCGGGTGTTTGCAACCGCGACAACACTTCCAGACTTGTGAGAGGCTGCCGGTGCAAGATTTGGCGGCATGCTAGCCCCCGGAGGCCGCCGGCCACAGCCGTAGACGCGCGAAGGGCAATCCGCGTAGAGGGAATTTTTCGGATACTTCTCCATCACCAAAAATTATAAAAAAATACCATCGTTCCTATAGCACATGTGCCGACGTCGTGCAAGAAAAATCATGATTTTATCGCGCTCCGAGTATTTAGTAATATTGATGCCGCATCGTTACCACAGAACGTCTACTACCGTGTCATCGCCGTCCGTGAGGGGGGCCACGCCCCGGAGACGCGTCCCGCCTCTTCGGACGTGCCACCACACTACCCCGCATGTATGAGGGCCCGGTGCGATGCTCCAGTGGCATTGCTACCCCCAGTGCCCCCGTCCCGCCTAACCCTGTAGCGTTTGACCATGGGATCTACCCCTTTGACTTTGCATGGACGGGCTTTGACCAATGGACCTCCCCACCCGGTTGTGTTAGGTCAGCCCATAGGAACACTTTGGAGCAACATCCGGGGAAGACCCACAGCAAGATCCCCTCCGTGTAGGCCCCACGCGTCCGTTTCCCCCCTCCAGGTACCGGCGGCAGCGCCGTTCGTGAGGGGGGCACACCCCGGACACGCGTGCCGGGCGTTTGCAACCGCGACAACACTTCCAGACTTCTGAGAGGCCGTCGGCGCAAGATTTGGCGGCATGCTAGCCCCCGGAGGCCGCCGGCCACAACCGTAGACGCGCGAAGGGCAATCCGCGTAGAGGGAATTTTTCGGATACTTCTCCATCACCAAAAATTATGAAAAAATACCATCGTTCCTATAGCACATGTGCCCACGTCGTGCAAAAAAAATCATGATTTTATCGCGCTCCGAGTATTTAGTAATATTGACGCCGCATCGTTACCGCAGAACGTCTACTACCGTGTCATCGCCGTCCGTGAGGGGGGCCACGCCCCGGAGACGCGTCCCGCCTCTTCGGACATGCCACCACACCACACCGCATGTATGAGGGCCCGGTGCGACGCTCCGGTGCTATTGCTACCCCCAGTGCCCCCGTCCCGCCTAACCCTGTAGCGTTTGACCACGGGATCTACCCCTTTGACTTTGCACGGACGGGCTTTGACCAATGGACCTCCTCATTCGGTTGTGTTAGGTCAGCCCATAGGAACACTTTGGAGCAACATCCGGGGAAGTCCCACAGCAAGATCCCCTCCGTGTAGACACCACGCGTCTGTTTCCCCCCTCCAGGTGCCGGCGGCAGCGCCGTTCGTGAGGGGGGCACACCCCGGACACGCGTGCCGGGCGTTTGCAACCGCGACAACACTTCCAGACCTGTGAGAGCCCGCCGGCGCAAGATTTGGCGGCATGCTAGCCCCCGGAGGCCGCTGGCCACAGCCGTAGACGCGCGAAGGGCAATCCGCGTAGAGGGAATTTTTCGGATACTTCTCCATCACCAAAAGTTATGAAAAAATACCATCGTTCCTATAGCACATGTGCCCACGTCGTGCAAAAAAATCATGATTTTATCGCGCTCCGAGTATTTAGTAATATTGACGCCGCATCGTTACCACAAAACGTCTACTACCGTGTCATCGCCGTCCCTGAGGGGGGACACGCCTCGGAGACGCGTCCCGCCTCTTCGGACATGCCACCACACCACCCCGCATGTATGAGGGCCCGGTGCGACGCTCCGGTGGCATTGCTACCCCCCAGTGCCCCCATCCCGCCTAACCCTGTAGCGTTTGACCATGGGATCTACCCCTTTGACTTTGCACGGACGGGCTTTGACCAATGGACCTCCCCACCCGGTTGTGTTAGGTCAGCCCATAGGAACACTTTGGAGCAACATCCGGGGAAGACCCACAGCAAGATCCCCTCCGTGTAGACCCCACGCGTCCGTTTCCCCACTCCAGGTGCCGGCGGCAGTGCCGTTCGTGAGGGGGGCACACCCCGGACCCGTGTGCCGGGCGTTTGCATCCGCGACAACACTTCCAGACTTGTGAGAGGCCGCCGGCGCAAGATTTGGCGGCATGCTAGCCCCCGAAGGCCGCCGGCCACAGCCATAGACGCGCGAAGGGCAATCCGCGTAGAGGGAATTTTTCGGATACTTCTCCATCACCAAAAATTATGAAAAAATTCCATCGTTCCTATAGCACATGTGCCACGTCGTGCAAAAAAAATCATGATTTTATCGCGCTCCGAGTATTTAGTAATATTGACGCCGCATCGTTACCGCAGAACGTCTACTACCGTGTCATCGCCGTCCGTGAGGGGGGCCACGCCCCGGAGACGCGTCCCGCCTATTCAGACATGCCACCACACCACCCCGCATGTATGAGGGCCCGGTGCGACGCTCCGGTGGCATTGCTACCCCCCAGTGCCCCCGTCCCGCAACACCCTATAGCCTTTGACCACGGGATCTACCCCTTTGACTTTGCACGGACGGGCTTTGACCAGTGGACCTCCCCACCCGGTTGTGTTAGGTCAGCCCATAGGAACACATTGGAGCAACATCCGGGGAAGACCCACAGCAAGATCCCCTCCGTGTAGACCCCACGCGTCCGTTTCTCCCCTCCAGGTGCCGACGGCAGCGCCGTTCGTGAGGGGGGCACACCCCGGACACGCGTGCCGGGCGTTTGCAACCGCGACAACACTTCTAGACTTGTGAGAGGCCGCCGGCGCAAGATTTGGCGGCATGCTAGCCCCCGGAGGCCGCCGGCCACAGCCGTAGACGCGCGAAGGGCAATCCGCGTAGAGGGAATTTTTCGGATACTGCTCCATCACCAAAAATTATGAGAAAATACCATCGTTCCTATAGCACATGTGCCACATCGTGCAAAAAAATCATGATTTTATCGCGCTCTGAGTATTTAGTAATATTGACGCCGCATCGTTACCGCAGAACGTCTACTACCGTGTCATCGCCGTCCGTGAGGGGGGCCACGCCCCGGAGACGCGTCCCGCCTCTTCGGACATGCCACCACACCACCCTGCATGTATGAGGGCCTGGTGCGACGCTCCGGTGGCATTGCTACCCCCAGTGCCCCCGTCCCGCCTAACCCTGTAGCGTTTGACCACGGGATCTACCCCTTTGACTTTGCACGGACGAGCTTTGACCAGTGGACCTCCCCACCCGGTTGTGTTAGGTCAACCCATAGGAACACATTGGAGCAACATCCGGGGAAGACCCACAACAAGATCCCCTCCGTGTAGACCCCACGCGTCCGTTTCCCCACTCCAGGTGCCGGCGGCAGCGCCGTTCGTGAGGGGGGCACACCCCGGACCCGCGTGTCGGGCGTTTGCAACCGCGACAACACTTCCAGACTTGTGAGAGGCCGCCGGTGCAAGATTTGGCGGCATGCTAGCCCCCGGAGGCCGCCGGCCACAGCCGTAGACGCGCGAAGGGCAATCCGCGTAGAGGGAATTTTTCGGATACTTCTCCATCACTAAAAGTTATGAAAAAATACCATCGTTCCAATAGCACATGTGCCCACGTCGTGCAAAAAAATCATGATTTTATCGCGCTCCGAGTATTTAGTAATATTGACGCCGCATCGTTACTGCAGAACGTCTACTACCGTGTCATCGCCGTCCGTGAGGGGGGCCACGCCCTGGAGACGCGTCCCGCCTCTTCGGACATGCCACCACACCACCCCGCATGTGTGAGGGCCCGGTGCGACGCTCCGGTGGCATTGCTACCCCCCCC
>NW_025228111.1:113507-126762 GCF_018294505.1 Triticum aestivum
GTGCCCCCGTCCCGCCTAACCCTATAGCGTTTGACCACGGGATCTACCCCTTTGACTTTGCACGGACGGGCTTTGACCGGTGGACCTCCCCACCCGGTTGTGTTAGGTCAGCCCATAGGAACACTTTGGAGCAACATCCGGGGAAGACCCACAGCAAGATCCCCTCCGTGTAGACCCCACGCGTCCGTTTCCCCCCTCCAGGTGCCGGCGGCAGCGCCGTCCGTGAGGGGGGCACACCCCGGACACGCGTGCCGGGCGTTTGCAACCGCGACAACACTTCCAGACTTGTGAGAGGCCGCCAGCGCAAGATTTGGCGGCATGCTAGCCCCCGGAGGCCGCCGACCACAGTCGTAGACGCGCGAAGGGCAATCCGCGTGGAGGGAATTTTTCGGATACTTCTCCATCACCAAAAATTATGAAAAAATACCATCTTTCCTATAGCACATGTGCCCACGTCGTGCAAAAAAATCATGATTTTATCGCACTCCGAGTATTTAGTAATATTGACGCCGCATCGTTACCACAGAACGTCTACTACCGTGTCATCGCCGTCCGTGAGGGGGCCCACGCCCTGGAGACGTGTCCCGCCTCTTCGGACATGCCACCACACCACCCCGCATGTATGAGGGCCCGATGTGACGCTACGGTGGCATTGCTACCCCCCAGAGCCCCCGTCCCGCCTAACCCTGTAGCGTTTGACCACGGGATCTACCCCTGTGACTTTGCACGGACTGGCTTTGACCAGTGGACCTCCCCACCCGGTTGTGTTAGGTCAGACCATAGGAACACATTGGAGCAACATCCGAGGAAGACCCACAGCAAGATCCCCTCCGTGTAGACCCCACGCGTCCGTTTCCCCCCTCCAGGTGCTGGCGGCAGCGCCGTTCGTGAGGGGGGCACACCCCGGACACGCGTGCCGGGCGTTTGCAACCGCGACAACACTTCCAGACTTGTGAGAGGCCGCCGGCGCAAGATTTGGCGGCATGCTAGCCCCCGGAAGCCGCCGGCCACAGCCATAGACGCGCGAAGGGCAATCCGCGTAGAGGGAATTTTTCGGATAATTCTCCATCACCAAAAATTATGAAAAAATACCATCGTTCCTATAGCACATGTGCCCACGTCGTGCAAAAAAAATCATGATTTTATCGCGCTCCGAGTATTTAGTAATATTGACGCCGCATCGTTACCGCAGAACGTCTACTACCGTGTCATCGCCGTCCGGGAGGGGGGCCACGCCCCTGAGACGCGTCCCGCCTCTTCGGACATGCCACCACACCACCCCGCATGTATGAGAGCCCGGTGCGATGCTCCGGTGGCATTGCTACCCCCCAGTGCCCCCGTCCCGCCTAACCCTGTAGCGTTTGACCACGGGATCTACCCCTTTGACTTTGCACGGACGGGCTTTGACCAGTGGACCTCCCCACCTGGATGTGTTAGGTCAGCCCATAGGAACACATTGGAGCAACATCCGGGGAAGACCCACAGCAAGATCCCCTCCGTGTAGACCCCACGCGTCTGTTTCCCCCTCCAGGTGCCGGCGGCAGCGCCGTTCGTGAGGGGGGCACACCCCGGACACGCGTGCCGGGCGTTTGCAACCGCGACAACACTTTCAGACATGTGAGAGGCCGCCGGCGCAAGATTTGGTGGCATGCTAGCCCCCGGAGGTCGCCGGCCACAACCATAGACGCGCGAAGGGCAATCCGCGTAGAGGGAATTTTTCGGATACTTCTCCATCACCA
This sequence comes from Triticum aestivum, assembly GCF_018294505.1. Classification (NCBI taxonomy): domain Eukaryota; kingdom Viridiplantae; phylum Streptophyta; class Magnoliopsida; order Poales; family Poaceae; genus Triticum; species Triticum aestivum. Next base: position 115,247 of record NW_025228111.1, read on the forward strand.
AAAATTATGAAAAAATACCATCGTTCCTATAGCACATGTGCCCACGTCCTGCAAAAAAATCATGATTTTATCGCGCTCCGAGTATTTAGTAATATTGACGCCGGATCGTTACCACAGAACGTCTACTACCATGTCATCGCCGTCCGTGAGGGCGGCCACGCCCTGGAGACGCGTCCCACCTCTTCGGACATGCCACCACACCACCCCGCATGTATGAGGGCCCGGTGCGACGCCCCGGTGGCATTGCTACCCCCCCAAGTGCCCTCGTCCCGCCTAACCCTGTAGCGTTTGACCACGGGATCTACCCCTTTGACTTTGCACGGACGGGCTTTGACCAGTGGACCTCCCCACCCTGTTGTGTTAGGTCAGCCCATAGGAACACATTGGAGCAACATCCGGGGAAGACCGACAGCAAGATCCCCTCCGTGTAGACCCCACGCGTCCGTTTCCCCCCTCCAGGTGCCGGCGGCAGCGCCGTTCGTGAGGGGGGCACACCCCGGACACTTCCAGACTTGTGAGAGGCCGCCGGCGCAAGATTTGGTGGCATGCTAGCCCCCGGAGGCCGCCGGCCATAGCCGTAGACGCGCGAAGGGCAATCCGCGTAGAGGGAATTTTTCGGATACTTCTCCATCACCAAAAATTATGAAAAAATACCATCGTTCCTATAGCACATGCGCCGACGTCGTGCAAAAAAATCATGATTTTATCGCGCTCCGAGTATTTAGTAATATTGACGCCGCATCGTTACCACAGAACGTCTACTACCGTGTCATCGCCGTCCGTGAGGGGAGCCACGCCCCGGAGACGCGTCCCGCCTCTTCGGACATGCCACCACACCACCCCGCATGTATGAGGGCCCGGTGCGACGCTCCGGTGGCATTGCTACCCCCCAGTGCCCCCGTCCAGCCTAACCCTGTAGCGTTTGACCACGGGATCTACCCCTTTGACTTTGCACGGACGGGCTTTGACCAATGGACCTCCGCACCCGGTTGTGTTAGGTCAGCCCATAAGCACACTTTGGAGCAACATCTGGGGAAGTCCCACAGCAAGATCCCCTCCGTGTAGGCCCCACGCGTCCGTTTCCCTCCTCCAGGTGCCGGCGGCAGCGCCGTTCGTGAGGGGAGCACACCCCGGACACACGTGCCGGGTGTTTGCAACCGCGAAAACACTTCCAGACTTGTGAGAGGCCTCCGGCGCAAGATTTGGCGGCATGCTAGCCCTCGGAGGCCGCCGGCCACAGCCGTAGACGCGCGAAGGGCAATCCGCGTAGAGGGAATTTTTCGGATACTTCTCCATCACCAAAAATTATGAAAAAATACCATCGTTCCTATAGCACATGTGCCCACGTCGTGCAAAAAAAATCATGATTTTATCCCGCTCCGAGTATTTAGTAATATTGACGCCGCATCGTTACCGCAGAACGTCTACTACCGTGTCATCGCCGTCCGTGAGGGGGGCCACGCCCCGGAGACGCGTCCCGCCTCTTCGGACATGCCACCACACCACCCCGCATGTATGAGGGCCCGGTGCGACGCTCCGGTGGCATTGCTACCCCCCAGTGCCCCCGTCTCACCTAACCCTCTAGCGTTTGACCACGGGATCTACCCCTTTGACTTTGCACGGACGAGCTTTAAACAATGGACCTCCCCACCCGGTTGTGTTAGGTCAGCCCATAGGAACACATTGGAGCAACATCCGGGGAAGACCCACAGCAAGATCCCCTCCGTGTAGACCCCACGCGTCCGTTTCCCCCCTCCAGGTGCCGGCGGCAGCGCCATTCGTGAGGGGGGCACACCCCGGACACGCGTGGCGGGCGTTTGCAACCGCGACAACACTTCCAGACTTGTGAGAGGCCGCCGGCGCAAGATTTGGCGGCATGCTAGCCCCCGGAGGCCGCCGGCCACAGCCATAGAAGCGCGAAGGGCAATCCGCGTAGAGGGAATTTTTCGGATACTTCTCCATCACCAAAAATTATGAAAAAATACCATCGTTCCTATAGCACATGTGCCGACGTCGTGCAAAAAAATCATGATTTTATCGCGCTCCGAGTATTTAGTAATATTGACGTCGCGTCGTTACCACAGAACGTCTACTACCGTGTCATCGCCGTCCGTGAGGGGGGGCCACGCCCCGGAGACGCGTCCCGCCTCTTCAGACATGCAACCACACCACCCCGCATGTATGAGGGCCCGGTGCGACGCTCCGGTGGCATTGCTACCCCTAGTGCCCTCGTCCCTCCTAACCCTGTAGCGTTTGACCACGGGATCTACCCCTTTGACTTTGCACGGACGGGCTTTGACCAGTGGACCTCCCCACCCGGTTGTATTAGGTCAACCCATAGGAACAATTTGGAGCAACATCCGGGGCAGACCCACAGCAAGATCCCCTCCGTGTAGACCCCACGCGTCCGTTTCCCCCCTCCAGGTGCCGGCGGCAGCGCCGTCCGTGAGGGGGGCACACCCCGGACACGCGTGCCGGGCGTTTGCAACCGCGACAACACTTCCAGACTTGTGAGAGGCCGCCAGCGCAAGATTTGGCGGCGTGCTAGCCCCCGGAGGCCGCCGGCCACAGCCGTAGACGCGCGAAGGGCAATCCGCGTGGAGGGAATTTTTCGGATACTTCTCCATCACCAAAAATTATGAAAAATACCATCGTTCCTATAGCACATGTTCCCACGTCGTGCAAAAAAATCATGATTTTATCGCGCTCTGAGTATTTAGTAATATTGACGCCGCATAGTTACCACAGAACGTCTACTACCGTGTCATCGCCGTCCGTGAGGGGGGCCACGCCCCGGAGACGCGTCCCGCCTCTTCGGACATGCCACCACAGCACTCCGCATGTATGAGGTCCCGGTGCGACGCTCCGATGGCATTGCTACCCCCCCAGTGCCCCCGTCTCGCCTAACCCTGTAGCGTTTGACCACGGGATCTACCCCTTTGACTTTGCACGGACGGGCTTTGACCAATGGACCTCCCCACCTGGTTGTGTTAGGTCAGCCCATAGGAACACTTTGGAGCAACATCCGGGGCAGACCCACAGCAAGATCCCCTCCATGTAGACCCCACGCGTCCGTTTCTCCCCTCCAGGTGCCGGCGGCAGCGCCGTCCGTGAGGGGGGCACACCCCGGACACGCGTGCCGGGCGTTTGCAACCGCGACAACACTTCCAGACTTGTGAGAGGTCGCCAGCGCAAGATTTGGCGGCATGCTAGCCCCCGGAGGCCGCCGGCCACAGCCGTAGACGCGCGAAGGGCAATCCGCGTAGAGGGAATTTTTCGGATACTTCTCCATCACCAAAAATTATGAAAAAATACCATCGTTCCTATAGCACATGTGCCCACGTCGTGCAAAAAAAAATCATGATTTTATCGCGCTCCGAGTATTTAGTAATATTGACGCCGCATCGTTACCGCAGAACGTCTACTACCGTGTCATCGCCGTCCGTGAGGGGGGCCACGCCCCGGAGACGCGTCCCGCCTCTTCGGACATGCCACCACAGCACTCCGCATGTATGAGGTCCCGGTGCGACGCTCCGATGGCATTGCTACCCCCCCAGTGCCCCCGTCTCGCCTAACCCTGTAGCGTTTGACCACGGGATCTACCCCTTTGACTTTGCACGGACGGGCTTTGACCAATGGACCTCCCCACCCGGTTGTGTTAGGTCAGCCCATAGGAACACATTGGAGCAACATCCGGGGCAGACCTACAGCAAGATCCCCTCCGTGTAGACCCCACGCGTCCGTTTCCCCCCTCCAGGTGCCGGCGGCAGCGCCGTCCGTGAGGGGGGCACACCCCGGACACGCGTGCCGGGCGTTTGCAACCGCGACAACACTTCCAGACTTGTGAGAGGTCGCCAGCGCAAGATTTGGCGGCATGCTAGCCCCCGGAGGCCGCCGGCCACAGCCGTAGACGCGCGAAGGGCAATCCGCGTAGAGGGAATTTTTCGGATACTTCTCCATCACCAAAAATTATGAAAAAATACCATCGTTCCTATAGCACATGTGCCCACGTCGTGCAAAAAAAAATCATGATTTTATCGCGCTCCGAGTATTTAGTAATATTGACGCCGCATCGTTACCGCAGAACGTCTACTACCGTGTCATCGCCGTCCGTGAGGGGGGCCACGCCCCGGAGACGCGTCCCGCCTCTTCGGACACGCCACCACACCACTCTGCATGTATGAGGGCCCGGTGCGACGCTCCGATGGCATTGCTACCCCCCCAGTGCCCCCGTCTCGCCTAACCCTGTAGCGTTTGACCACGGGATCTACCCCTTTGACTTTGCACGGACGGGCTTTGACCAATGGACCTCCCCACCCGGTTGTGTTAGGTCAGCCCATAGGAACACATTGGAGCAACATCCGGGGCAGACCCACAGCAAGATCCCCTCTGTGTAGACCCCACGCGTCCGTTTCCCCCCTCCAGGTGCCGGCGGCAGCGCCGTCCGTGAGGGGGGCACACCCCGGACACGCGTGCCGGGCGTTTGCAACCGCGACAACACTTCCAGACTTGTGAGAGGCCGCCAGCGCAAGATTTGGCGGCATGCTAGCCCCCGGAGGCCGCCGGCCACAGCCGTAGACGCGCGAAGGGCAATCCCCGTGGAGGGAATTTTTCGGATACTTCTCCATCACCAAAAATTATGAAAAAATACCATCGTTCCGATAGCACATGTGCCTACGTCGTGCAAAAAAATCATGATTTTATCGCGCTCCGAGTATTTAGTAATATTGATGCCGCATCGTTACAGCAGAACGTCTACTACCGTGTCATCGCCGTCCGTGAGGGGGGCCACGCCCCGGAGACGCGTCCCGCCTCTTCGGACATGCCACCACACCACCCCGCATGTATGTGGGCCCGGTGCGACGCTCCGGTGGCATTGCTACCCCCAGTGCCCCCGTCCCGCCTAACCCTGTAGCGTGTGACCACGGGATCTACCCCATTGACTTTGCACGGACGGGCTTTGACCAGTGGACCTCCCCACCCGGTTGTGTTAGGTCAGCCCATAGGAACACATTGGAGCAACATCCGGGGAAGACCCACAGCAAGATCCCCTCCGTGTAGACCCCACGCGTCCGTTTCCCCCCTCCAGGTGCCGGCGGCAGCGCCGTTCGTGAGGGGGGCACACCCCGGACACGCATGCCGGGCGTTTGCAACCGCGTAAACACTTCCAGACTTGTGAGAGGCCGCCGGCGCAAGATTTGGCGACATGCTAGCACCCGGAGGCCGCCGGCCACAGCCGTAGACGCGCGAAGGGCAATGCGCGTAGAGGGAATTTTTTGGATACTTCTCCATCACCAAAAATTATGAAAAAATACCATCGTTCCTATAGCACATGTGCCGACGTCGTGCAAAAAAAATCATGATTTTATCGCGCTCCGAGTATTTAGTAATATTGACGCCGCATCGTTACCACAGAACATCTACTACCGTGTCATCGCCGTCCGTGAGGGGGGCCACGCCCCAGAGACGCGTCCCGCCTCTTCGGACATGCCACCACACCACCGCGCATGTATGAGAGCCCGGTGCGACGCTCCGGTGGCATTGCTACCCCCCCCCCCCAGTGCCCCCGTCCTGCCTAACCCTGTAGCGTTTGACAACGGGATCTACCCCTTTGACTTTGCACGGACGGGCTTTGACCAATGGACCTCCGCACCCGGTTGTGTTAGGTCAGCCCATAGGGACACTTTGGAGCAACATCCGGGGAAGTCCCACAGCAAGATCCCCTCCGTGTAGGCCCCACGCGTCCGTTTCCCTCCTCCAGGTGCCGGCGGCAGCACCGTTCGTGAGGGGGGCACACCCCGGACACGCGTGCCGGGTGTTTGCAACCGCGAAAACACTTCCAGACTTGTGAGAGGCCGCCGGCGCAAGATTTGGCGGCATGCTAGCCCCCGGAGGCCGCCGGCCACAGCCGTAGACGCGCGAAGGGCAATCCACGTAGAGGGAATTTTCCGGATACTTCTCCATCACCAAAAATTGTGAAAAAATACCATCGTTCCTATAACACATGTGCCCACGTCGTGCAAAAAAAATCATGATTTTATGGCGCTCCGAGTATTTAGTAATATTGACGCCGCATCGTTACCGCAGAACGTCTACTACCGTGTCATCGCCGTCCGTGAGGGGGGCCACGCCCCGGAGACGCGTCCCGCCTCTTTGGACATGCCACCACACCACCCCGCATGTATGTGGGCCCGGTGCGACGCTCCGGTGGCATTGCTACCCCCAGTGCCCCCGTCCCGCCTAACCCTGTAGCGTGTGACCACGGGATCTACCCCATTGACTTTGCACGGACGGGCTTTGACCAGTGGACCTCCCCACCCGGTTGTGTTAGGTCAGCCCATAGGAACACATTGGAGCAACATCCGGGGAAGACCCACAGCAAGATCCCCTCCGTGTAGACCCCACGCGTCCGTTTCCCCCCTCCAGGTGCCGGCGGCAGCGCCGTTCGTGAGGGGGGCACACCCCGGACACGCATGCCGGGCGTTTGCAACCGCGTAAACACTTCCAGACTTGTGAGAGGCCGCCGGCGCAAGATTTGGCGACATGCTAGCCCCCGGAGGCCGCCGGCCACAGCCGTAGACGCGCGAAGGGCAATGCGCGTAGAGGGAATTTTTTGGATACTTCTCCATCACCAAAAATTATGAAAAAATACCATCGTTCCTATAGCACATGTGCCGACGTCGTGCAAAAAAAATCATGATTTTATCGCGCTCCGAGTATTTAGTAATATTGACGCCGCATCGTTACCACAGAACGTCTACTACCGTGTCATCGCCGTCCGTGAGGGGGGCCACGCCCCAGAGACGCGTCCCGCCTCTTCGGACATGCCACCACACCACCCCGCATGTATGAGAGCCCGGTGCGACGCTCCGGTGGCATTGCTACCCCCCCCAGTGCCCCCGTCCTGCCTAACCCTGTAGCGTTTGACAACGGGATCTACCCCTTTGACTTTGCACGGACGGGCTTTGACCAATGGACCTCCGCACCCGGTTGTGTTAGGTCAGCCCATAGGGACACTTTGGAGCAACATCCAGGGAAGTCCCACAGCAAGATCCCCTCCGTGTAGGCCCCACGCGTCCGTTTCCCTCCTCCAGGTGCCGGCGGCAGCACCGTTCGTGAGGGGGGCACACCCCGGACACGCGTGCCGGGTGTTTGCAACCGCGAAAACACTTCCAGACTTGTGAGAGGCCGCCGGCGCAAGATTTGGCGGCATGCTAGCCCCCGGAGGCCGCCGGCCACAGCCGTAGACGCGCGAAGGGCAATCCACGTAGAGGGAATTTTCCGGATACTTCTCCATCACCAAAAATTGTGAAAAAATACCATCGTTCCTATAACACATGTGCCCACGTCGTGCAAAAAAATCATGATTTTATGGCGCTCCGAGTATTTAGTAATATTGACGCCGCATCGTTACCGCAGAACGTCTACTACCGTGTCATCGCCGTCCGTGAGGGGGGCCACGCCCCGGAGACGCGTCCCGCCTCTTTGGACATGCCACCACACCACCCCGCATGTATGAGGGCCCGGTGCGACGCTCCGGTGGCATTGCTACCCCCCCCCCAGTGCCCTCGTCCCGCCTAACCCTGTAGCATTTGACCACGGGATCTACCCCTTTGACCTTGCACGGACGGGCTTTGACCAGTGGACCTCCCCACCCGGTTGTGTTAGGTCATCCCATAGGAACACTTTGGAGCAACATCCGGGGAAGTCCCACAGCAAGATCCCCTCCGTGTAGACCCCACGCGTCTGTTTCCCCCCTCCAGGTGCCGCCGGCAGCGCCGTTCGTGAGGGGGGCACACCCCGGACACGCGTGCCGGGCGTTTGCAACCGCGACAACACTTCCAGACTTGTGAGAGGCCGCCAGTGCAAGATTTGGCGGCATGCTAGCCCCCGGAGGCCGCCGGCCACAGCCGTAGACGCGCGAAGGGCAATCCGCGTAGAGGGAATTTTTCGGATACTTCTCCATCACCAAAAATTATGAAAAAATACCATCGTTCCTATAACACATGTGCCCACGTCGTGCAAAAAATCATGATTTTATCGCGCTCCAAGTATTTAGTAATATTGACGCCGCATCGTTACCGCAGAACGTCTACTACCGTGTCATCGCCGTCCGTGAGGGGGGCCACGCCCCGGAGACGCGTCCCGCCTCTTCGGACATGCCACCACACCACCCCGCATGTATGAGGGCCCGGTGCGACGCTCCGGTGGCATTGCTACCCCCCAGTGCCCCCGTCTCACCTAACCCTCTAGCGTTTGACCACGGGATCTACCCCTTTGACTTTGCACGGACGAGCTTTAAACAATGGACCTCCCCACCCGGTTGTGTTAGGTCAGCCCATAGGAACACATTGGAGCAACATCCGGGGAAGACCCACAACAAGATCCCCTCCGTGTAGACCCCACGCGTCCGTTTCCCCCATCCAGGTGCCGGCGGCAGCGCCGTTCGTGAGGGGGGCACACCCCGGACACGCGTGGCGGGCGTTTGCAACCGCGACAACACTTCCAGACTTGTGAGAGGCCGCCGGCGCAAGATTTGGCGGCATGCTGGCCCCCGGAGGCCGCCGGCCACAGCCATAGAAGCGCGAAGGGCAATCCGCGTAGAGGGAATTTTTCGGATACTTCTCCATCACCAAAAATTATGAAAAAATACCATCGTTCCTATAGCACATGTGCCGACGTCGTGCAAAAAAATCATGATTTTATCGCGCTCCGAGTATTTAGTAATATTGACGTCGCGTCGTTACCACAGAACGTCTACTACCGTGTCATCGCCGTCCGTGAGGGGGGGCCACGCCCCGGAGACGCGTCCCGCCTCTTCAGACATGCAACCACACCACCCCGCATGTATGAGGGCCCGGTGCGACGCTCCGGTGGCATTGCTACCCCCAGTGCCCTCGTCCCTCCTAACCCTGTAGCGTTTGACCACGGGATCTACCCCTTTGACTTTGCACGGACGGGCTTTGACCAGTGGACCTCCCCACCCGGTTGTATTAGGTCAACCCATAGGAACAATTTGGAGCAACATCCGGGGCAGACCCACAGCAAGATCCCCTCCGTGTAGACCCGACGCGTCCGTTTCCCCCCTCCAGGTGCCGGCGGCAGCGCCGTCCGTGAGGGGGGCACACCCCGGACACGCGTGCCGGGCGTTTGCAACCGCGACAACACTTCCAGACTTGTGAGAGGCCGCCAGCGCAAGATTTGGCGGCGTGCTAGCCCCCGGAGGCCGCCGGCCACAGCCGTAGACGCGCGAAGGGCAATCCGCGTGGAGGGAATTTTTCGGATACTTCTCCATCACCAAAAATTATGAAAAATACCATCGTTCCTATAGCACATGTGCCCTCGTCGTGCAAAAAAATCATGATTTTATCGCGCTCTGAGTATTTAGTAATATTGACGCCGCATAGTTACCACAGAACGTCTACTACCGTGTCATCGCCGTCCGTGAGGGGGGCCACGCCCCGGAGACGCGTCCCGCCTCTTCGGACATGCCACCACACCACTCCGCATGTATGAGGTCCCGGTGCGACGCTCCGATGGCATTGCTACCCCCCCAGTGCCCCCGTCTCGCCTAACCCTGTAGCGTTTGACCACGAGATCTACCCCTTTGACTTTGCACGGACGGGCTTTGACCAATGGACCTCCCCACCCGGTTGTGTTAGGTCAGCCCATAGGAACACATTGGAGCAACATCCGGGGCAGACCTACAGCAAGATCCCCTCCGTGTAGACCCCACGCGTCCGTTTCCCCCCTCCAGGTGCCGGCGGCAGCGCCGTCCGTGAGGGGGGCACACCCCGGACACGCGTGCCGGGCGTTTGCAACCGCGACAACACTTCCAGACTTGTGAGAGGTCGCCAGCGCAAGATTTGGCGGCATGCTAGCCCCCGGAGGCCGCCGGCCACAGCCGTAGACGCGCGAAGGGCAATCCGCGTAGAGGGAATTTTTCGGATACTTCTCCATCACCAAAAATTATGAAAAAATACCATCGTTCCTATAGCACATGTGCCCACGTCGTGCAAAAAAAAAATTATGATTTTATCGCGCTCCGAGTATTTAGTAATATTGACGACGCATCGTTACCGCAGAACGTCTACTACCGTGTCATCGCCGTCCGTGAGGGGGGCCACGCCCCGGAGACGCGTCCCGCCTCTTCGGACATGCCACCACACCACTCTGCATGTATGAGGGCCCGGTGCGACGCTCCGATGGCATTGCTACCCCCCCAGTGCCCCCGTCTCGCCTAACCCTGTAGCGTTTGACCACGGGATCTACCCCTTTGACTTTGCACGGACGGGCTTTGACCAATGGACCTCCCCACCCGGTTGTGTTAGGTCAGCCCATAGGAACACATTGGAGCAACATCCGGGGCAGACCCACAGCAAGATCCCCTCTGTGTAGACCCCACGCGTCCGTTTCCCCCCTCCAGGTGCCGGCGGCAGCGCCGTCCGTGAGGGGGGCACACCCCGGACACGCGTGCCGGGCGTTTGCAACCGCGACAACACTTCCAGACTTGTGAGAGGCCGCCAGCGCAAGATTTGGCGGCATGCTAGCCCCCGGAGGCCGCCGGCCACAGTCGTAGACGCGCGAAGGGCAATCCCCGTGGAGGGAATTTTTCGGATACTTCTCCATCACCAAAAATTATGAAAAAATACCATCGTTCCGATAGCACATGTGCCTACGTCGTGCAAAAAAATCATGATTTTATCGCGCTCCGAGTATTTAGTAATATTGATGCCGCATCGTTACAGCAGAACGTCTACTACCGTGTCATCGCCGTCCGTGAGGGGGGCCACGCCCCGGAGACGCGTCCCGCCTCTTCGGACATGCCACCACACCACCCCGCATGTATGTGGGCCCGGTGCGACGCTCCGGTGGCATTGCTACCCCCAGTGCCCCCGTCCCGCCTAACCCTGTAGCGTGTGACCACGGGATCTACCCCTTTGACTTTGCACGGACGGGCTTTGACCAGTGGACCTCCCCACCCGGTTGTGTTAGGTCAGCCCATAGGAACACATTGGAGCAACATCCGGGGAAGACCCACAGCAAGATCCCCTCCGTGTAGACCCCACGCGTCCGTTTCCCCCCTCCAGGTGCCGGCGGCAGCGCCGTTCGTGAGGGGGGCACACCCCGGACACGCATGCCGGGCGTTTGCAACCGCGTAAACACTTCCAGACTTGTGAGAGGCCGCCGGCGCAAGATTTGGCGACATGCTAGCCCCCGGAGGCCGCCGGCCACAGCCGTAGACGCGCGAAGGGCAATGCGCGTAGAGGGAATTTTTTGGATACTTCTCCATCACCAAAAATTATGAAAAAATACCATCGTTCCTATAGCACATGTGCCGACGTCGTGCAAAAAAATCATGATTTTATCGCGCTCCGAGTATTTAGTAATATTGACGCCGCATCGTTACCACAGAACGTCTACTACCGTGTCATCGCCGTCCGTGAGGGGGGCCACGCCCCAGAGACGCGTCCCGCCTCTTCGGACATGCCACCACACCACCCCGCATGTATGAG
>NW_025228111.1:127936-134634 GCF_018294505.1 Triticum aestivum
CCCCCCCCCCAGTGCCCTCGTCCCGCCTAACCCTGTAGCATTTGACCACGGGATCTACCCCTTTGACCTTGCACGGACGGGCTTTGACCAGTGGACCTCCCCACCCGGTTGTGTTAGGTCATCCCATAGGAACACTTTGGAGCAACATCCGGGGAAGTCCCACAGCAAGATCCCCTCCGTGTAGACCCCACGCGTCTGTTTCCCCCCTCCAGGTGCCGGCGGCAGCGCCGTTCGTGAGGGGGGCACACCCCGGACACGCGTGCCGGGCGTTTGCAACCGCGACAACACTTCCAGACTTGTGAGAGGCCGCCAGTGCAAGATTTGGCGGCATGCTAGCCCCCGGAGGCCGCCGGCCACAGCCGTAGACGCGCGAAGGGCAATCCGCGTAGAGGGAATTTTTCGGATACTTCTCCATCACCAAAAATTATGAAAAAATACCATCGTTCCTATAACACATGTGCCCACGTCGTGCAAAAAAATCATGATTTTATCGCGCTCCAAGTATTTAGTAATATTGACGCCGCATCGTTACCACAGAACGTCTACTACCGTGTCATCGCCGTCCGTGAGGGGGGCCACGCCCCGAAGACGCGTCCCGCCTCTTCGTACATGCAACCACACCACCCCGCATGTATGAGGGCCCGGTGCGACGCTCCGGTGGCATTGCTACCCCCCCCCCAGTGCCCTCGTCCCGCCTAACCCTATAGCGTTTGACCACGGGATCTACCCCTTTGACTTTGCACGGACGGGCTTTGACCAATGGACCTCCCCACCTGGTTGTGTTAGGTCAGCCCATAGGAACACTTTGGAGCAACATCCGGGGCAGACCCACAGCAAGATCCCCTCCATGTAGACCCCACGCGTCCGTTTCTCCCCTCCAGGTGCCGGCGGCAGCGCCGTCCGTGAGGGGGGCACACCCCGGACACGCGTGCCGGGTGTTTGCAACCGCGACAACACTTCCAGACTTGTGAGAGGACGCCAGCGCAAGATTCGGCGGCGTGCTAGCCCCCGGAGGCCGCCGGCCACAGCCGTAGACGCGCGAAGGGCAATCCGCGTGGAGGGAATTTTTCGGATACTTCTCCATCACCAAAAATTATGAAAAAATACCATCGTTCCTATAGCACATGTGCCCACGTCGTGCAAAAAAAATCATGATTTTATCGCGCTCCGAGTATTTAGTAATATTGACGCCGCATCGTTACCACAGAACGTCTACTACCGTGTCATCGCCGTTCGTGAGGGGGGCCACGCCCTGGAGACGCGTCCCGCCTCTTCGGACATGCCACCACACCACCCCGCATGTATGAGGGCCCGGTGCGACGCTCCGGTGGCATTGCTACCCCCCAGTGCCCCCGTCTCGCCTAACCGTGTAGCGTTTGACCACGGGATCTACCCCTTTGACTTTGCACGGACGGGCTTTGACCAATGGACCTCCCCACCCGGTTGTGTTAGGTCAGCCCATAGGAACACATTGGAGCAACATCCGGGGAAGACCCACAGCAAGATCCCCTCCGTGTAGACCCCACGCGTCCGTTTCCCCCCTCCAGGTGCCGGCGGCAGCGCCGTTCGTGAGGGGGGCACACCCCGGACACGCGTGCCGGGCGTTTGCAACCGCGACAACACTTCCAGACTTGTGAGAGGCCGCCGACCCAAGATTTGGCGGCATGCTAGCCCCCGGAGGCCGCCGGCCACAGCCGTAGACGCGCGAAGGGCAATCCGCGTAGAGGGAATTTTTCGGATACTTCTCCATCACCAAAAATTATGAAAAAATACCATCATTCCTATAGCACATGTGCCCACGTCGTGCAAAAAAATCATGATTTTATCGCGCTCCGAGTATTTAGTAATATTGACGCCGCATCGTTACCGCAGAACGTCTACTACCGTGTCATCACCGTCCGTGAGGGGGGCCACGCCCCGGAGATGTGTCCCGTCTCTTCGGACATGCCACCACACCACCCCGCATGTATGAGGGCCCGGTGCGACACTCCGGTGGCATTGCTACCCCCCAGTGCCCTCGTCCCGCCTAACCCTGTAGCGTTTGACCACGGGATCTGCCCCTTTGACTTTGCACGGACGGGCTTTGACCAGTGGACCTCCCCACCCGGTTGTATTAGGTCAGCCCATAGGAACACTTTGGAGCAACATCCGGGGCAGACCCACAGCAAGATCCCCTCCGTGTAGACCCCACGCGTCCGTTTCCCCCCTCCAGGTGCCGGCGGCAGCGCCGTCCGTGAGGGGGGCACACCTCGGACACGCGTGCCGGGCGTTTGCAACCGCGACAACACTTCCAGACTTGTGAGAGGCCGCCAGCGCAAGATTTGGCGGCATGCTAGCCCCCGGAGGCCGCCGGCCACAGCCGTAGACGCGCGAAGGGCAATCCACGTGGAGGGAATTTTTCGGATACTTCTCCATCACCAAAAATTATGAAAAAATATCATCGTTCCTATAGCACATGTGCCACGTCGTGCAAAAAAATCATGATTTTATCGTGCTCTGAGTATTTAGTAATATTGACGCCGCATCGTTACCGCGGAACGTCTACTACCGTGTCATCGCCGTCCGTGAGGGGGGCCACGCCCCGGAGACGCGTCCCGCCTCTTCGGACATGCCACCACACCACCCCGCATGTATAAGGGCCCGGTGCGATGCTCCGGTGGCATTGCTACCCCCCCCAGTGCCCCCGTCTCGCCTAACCCTGTAGCGTTTGACCACGGGATCTACCCCTTTGACTTTGGACGGACGGGCTTTGACCAATGGACCTCCCCACCCAGTTGTGTTAGGTCAGCCCATAGGAACACATTGGAGCAACATCCGGGGAAGACCCACAGCAAGATCCCCTCCGTGTAGACCCCACGCGTCCGTTTCCCCCCTCCAGGTGCCGGCGGCAGCGCCGTTCGTGAGGGGGGCACACCCCGGACACGCGTGCCGGGCGTTTGCAACCGCGACAACACTTCCAGACTTGTGAGAGGCCGCCGGCGCAAGATTTGGCGGCATGCTAGCCCCCGGAGGCCGCCGGCCACAGCCGTAGACGCGCGAAGGGCAATCCGCGTAGAGGGAATTTTTCGGATACTTCTCCATCACCAAAAATTATGAAAAAATACCATCGTTCCTATAACACATGTGCCCACGTCGTGCAAAAAAATCATGATTTTATCGCGCTCCAAGTATTTAGTAATATTGACGCCGCATCGTTACCGCAGAACGTCTACTACCGTGTAATCGCCGTCCGTGAGGGGGGCCACGCCCCGGAGACGCGTCCCGCCTCTTCGGACATGTCACCACACCACCCCGCATGTATGAGGGCCCGATGCGACGCTCCGGTGGGATTGCTACCCCCAGTGCCCCCGTCCTGCCTAACCCTGTTGCGTTTGACCACGGGATCTACCCCTTTGACTTTGCACGGACGGGCTTTGACCAATGGACCTCCCCACCCGGTTGTGTTAGGTCAGCCCATAGGAACACATTGGAGCAACATCCGGGGAAGTCCCACAGCAAGATCCCCTCCGTGTAGACCCCACGCGTCCGTTTCCCCCCTCCAGGTGCCGGCGGCAGCGCCGTTCGTGAGGGGGGCACACCCCGGACACGCGTGCCGGGCGTTTGCAACCGCGACAACACTTCCAGACTTGTGAGAGGCGGCCGACCCAAGATTTGGCGGCATGCTAGCCCCCGGAGGCCGCCGGCCACAGCCGTAGACGCGCGAAGGGCAATCCGCGTAGAGGGAATTTTTCGGATACTTCTCCATCACCAAAAATTATGAAAAAATACCATCATTCCTATAGCACATGTGCCCACGTCGTGCAAAAAAATCATGATTTTATCGCGCTCCGAGTATTTAGTAATATTGACGCCGCATCGTTACCGCAGAACATCTACTACCGTGTCATCGCCGTCCGTGAGGGGGGCCACGCCCCGGAGATGTGTCCCGTCTCTTCGGACATGCCACCACACCACCCCGCATGTATGAGGGCCCGGTGCGACACTCCGGTGGCATTGCTACCCCCCAGTGCCCTCGTCCCGCCTAACCCTGTAGCGTTTGACCACGGGATCTGCCCCTTTGACTTTGCACGGACGGGCTTTGACCAGTGGACCTCCCCACCCGGTTGTATTAGGTCAGCCCATAGGAACACTTTGGAGCAACATCCGGGGCAGACCCACAGCAAGATCCCCTCCGTGTAGACCCCACGCGTCCGTTTCCCCCCTCCAGGTGCCGGCGGCAGCGCCGTCCGTGAGGGGGGCACACTCCGGACACGCGTGCCGGGCGTTTGCAACCGCGACAACACTTCCAGACTTGTGAGAGGCCGCCAACGCAAGATTTGGCGGCATGCTAGCCCCCGGAGGCCGCCGGCCACAGCCGTAGACGCGCGAAGGGCAATCCACGTGGAGGGAATTTTTCGGATACTTCTCCATCACCAAAAATTATGAAAAAATATCATCGTTCCTATAGCACATGTGCCACGTCGTGCAAAAAAATCATGATTTTATCGTGCTCTGAGTATTTAGTAATATTGACGCCGCATCGTTACCGCGGAACGTCTACTACCGTGGCATCGCCGTCCGTGAGGGGGGCCACGCCCCGGAGACGCGTCCCGCCTCTTCGGACATGCCACCACACACCCCGCATGTATAAGGGCCCGGTGCGATGCTCCGGTGGCATTGCTACCACCCCCCCAGTGCCCCCGTCTCGCCTAACCCTGTAGCGTTTGACCACGGGATCTACCCCTTTGACTTTGGACGGACGGGCTTTGACCAATGGACCTCCCCACCCAGTTGTGTTAGGTCAGCCCATAGGAACACATTGGAGCAACATCCGGGGAAGACCCACAGCAAGATCCCCTCCGTGTAGACCCCACGCGTCCGTTTCCCCCCTCCAGGTGCCAGCGGCAGCGCCGTTCGTGAGGGGGGCACACCCCGGACACGCGTGCCGGGCGTTTGCAACCGCGACAACACTTCCAGACTTGTGAGAGGCCGCCGGCGCAAGATTTTGCGGCATGCTAGCCCCCGGAGGCCGCCGGCCACAGCCATAGATGCGCGAAGGGCAATCCGCGTAGAGGGAATTTTTCGGATACTTCTCCATCACCAAAAATTATGAAAAAATACCTTCGTTCCTATAGCACATGTGCCCACATCGTGCAAAAAAAATCATGAATTTATCGTGCTCCGAGTATTTAGTAATATTGACGCCGCATCGTTACCGCAGAACGTCTACTACCGTGTAATCGCCGTCCGTGAGGGGGGCCACGCCCCGGAGACGCGTCCCGCCTCTTCGGACATGCCACCACACCACCCCGCATGTATGAGGGCCCGGTGCGATGCTCCGGTGGCATTGCTACCCCCAGTGCCCCCGTCCTGCCTAACCCTGTCGCGTTTGACCACGGGATCTACCCCTTTGACTTTGCACGGACGGGCTTTGACCAATGGACCTCCCCACCCGGTTTGTGTTAGGTCAGCCCATAGGAACACTTTGGAGCAACATCCGGGGAAGTCCCACAGCAAGATCCCCTCCGTGTAGACCCCACGCGTCCGTTTCCCCCCTCCAGGTGCCGGCGGCAGCGCCGTTCGTGAGGGGGCACACCCCGGACATGCGTGCCGGGCGTTTGCAACCGCAACAACACTTCCAGACTTGTGAGAGGCCGCCGGCGCAAGATTTGGCGGCATGCTAGCCCCCGGAGGCCGCCGGCCACAGCCGTAGACGCGCGAAGGGCAATCCGCGTAGAGGGAATTTTTCGGATACTTCTCCATCACCAAAAATTATGAAAAAATACCATCGTTCCTATAACACATGTGCCCACGTCGTGCAAAAAAAGTCATGATTTTATGGCGCTCCGAGTATTTAGTAATATTGACGCCGCATCGTTACCGCAGAACGTCTACTACCGTGTCATCGCCGTCCGTGAGGGGGGCCACGCCCCGGAGACGCGTCCCGCCTCTTTGGACATGCCACCACACCACACCGCATGTATGAGGGCCCGGTGCGACGCTCCGGTGGCATTGCTACCCCCAGTGCCCCCGTCCCGCCTAACCCTGTAGCATTTGACCACGGGATCTACCCCTTTGACTTTGCACGGACGGGCTTTGACCAATGGACCTCCCCACACGGTTGTGTTAGGTCAGCCCATAGGAACACTTTGGAGCAACATCCGGGGAAGTCCCATAGCAAGATCCCCTCCGTGTAGACCCCACGCGTCCGTTTCCCCCCTCCAGGTGCCGGCGGCAGCGCCGTTCGTGAGGGGGGCACACCCCGGACATGCGTGCCAGGCGTTTGCAACCGCGACAACACTTCCAGACTTGTGAGAGGCCGCCGGCGCAAGATTTGGCGGCATGCTAGCCCCCGGAGGCCGCCGGCCACAGCCGTAGACGCGCGAAGGGCAATCCGCGTAGAGGGAATTTTTCGGATACTTCTCCATCATCAAAAATTATGAAAAAATACCATCGTTCCTATAGCACATGTGCCCACGGCGTGCAAAAAAATCATGATTTTATCGCGCTCCGAGTATTTAGTAATATTGACGCCGCATCGTTACCGCAAAATGTCTACTACCGTGTCATCGCCGTCCGTGAGGGGGGCCACGCCCCGGAGACGTGTCCCGCCTCTTCGGACATGCCACCACACCACCCCGCATGTATGAGGGCCCGGTGCGACGCTCCGGTGGCATTGCTACCCCCCCAGTGCCCTCGTCCCGCCTAACCCTATAGCG
>NW_025228111.1:135595-146014 GCF_018294505.1 Triticum aestivum
GTGCCCCCGTCCCGCCTAACCCTGTAGCGTTTGACCACGGGATCTACCCCTTTGACTTTGCACGGACGGGCTTTGACCAGTGGACCTCCCCACCCGGTTGTGTTAGGTCAGCCCATAGGAACACATTGGAGCAACATCTGGGGAAGACCCACAGCAAGATCCCCTCCGTGTAGACCCCACACGTCCGTTTCCCCCCTCCAGGTGCCGGCGGCAGCGCCGTTCGTGAGGGGAGCACACGCCGGACACGCGTGTCGGGCGTTTGCAACCGCAAAAACACTTCCAGACTTGTGGGAGGCCGCCGGCGCAAGATTTGGCGGCATGCTAGCCCCCGGAGGCCGCCGGCCACAGCCGTAGACGCGCGAAGGGCAATCCGCGTAGAGGAAATTTTTCGGATACTTCTCCATCACCAAAAATTATGCAAAAATACCATCGTTCCTATAGCACATGTGCCGACGTCGTGCAAAAAAATCATGATTTTATCGCGCTCCGAGTATTTAGTAATATTGACGCCGCATCGTTACCACAGAACGTCTACTACCGTGTCATCGCCGTCCGTGAGGGGGGCCACGCCCCGGAGACGCGTCCCGCCTCTTCGGACATGCTACCACCCCACCCCGCATGTATGAGGGCCCGGTGCGACGCTCCGGTGGCATTGCTACCCCCCAGTGCCCCCGTCCCGCCTAACCGTGTAGCGTGTGACCACGGGATCTACCCCTTTGACTTTACACGGACGGGCTTTGACCAATGGACCTCCCCACCCGGTTGTGTTAGGTCATCCCATAGGAACACATTGGAGCAACATCCGGGGAAGTCCCACAGCAAGATCCCCTCCGTGTAGACCCCACGCGTCCGTTTCCCCCCTCCAGGTGCCGGCGGCAGCGCCGTCTGTGAGGGGGGCACACCCCGGACACGCGTGCCGGGCGTTTGCAACCGCGACAACACTTCCATACTTGTGAGAGGCCGCCAGCGCAAGATTTGGCGGCATGCTAGCCCCCGGAGGCCGCCGGCCACAGCCGTAGACGCGCGAAGGGCAATCCGCGTGGAGGGAATTTTTCGGATACTTCTCCATCACCAAAAATTATGAAAAAAATATCATTGTTCCTATAGCACATGTGCCCACGTCGTGCAAAAAAAATCATAATTTTATCGCGCTCCGAGTATTTAGTAATATTGACGCCGCATCATTACCGCAGAACGTCTACTACCGTGTCATCGCCATCCGTGAGGGGGGCCACGCCCCGGAGACGCGTCCCGCCTCTTCGGACATGCCACCACACCACCCCGCATGTATGAGGGCCCGGTGCGACGCTCCGGTGGCATTGCTACCCCCCAGTGCCCCCATCCCGCCTAACCCTGTAGCGTTTGACCACGGGATCTACCCCTTTGACTTTGCACGGACGGGCTTTGACCAATGGACCTCCCCACCCGGTTGTGTTAGGTCATCCCATAGGAACACTTTGGAGCAACATCCGGGGAAGTCCCACAGCAAGATCCCCTCCGTGTAGACCCCACGCGTCTGTTTCCCCCCTCCAGGTGCCGGCGGCAGCGCCGTTTGTGAGGGGGGCACACCCCGGACACGCGTGCCGGGTGTTTGCAACCGCGAAAACACTTCCAGACTTGTGAGAGGCGGACGACCCAAGATTTGGCGGCATGCTAGCCCCCGGAGGCCGCCGGCTACAGCCGTAGACGCGCGAAGGGCAATCCGCGTAGAGGGAATTTTTTGGATACTTCTCCATCACCAAAAATTATGAAAAAAATACCATCGTTCCTATAGCACATGTGCCCACGTCGTGCAAAAAAAATCATGATTTTATTGCGCTCCGAGTATTTAGTAATATTGACGCCGCATCGTTACCACAGAACGTCTACTACCGTGTCATCGCCGTCCGTGAGGGGGGCCACGCCCTGGAGACGCGTCCCGCCTCTTCGGACATGCCACCACACCACCCCGCATGTATGAGGGCCCGGTGCGATGCTCCGGTGGCATTGCTACCCCCCCAGTGCCCTCGTCCCGCCTAACCCTGTAGCGTTTGACCACGGGATCTACCCCTTTGACTTTGCACGGACGGGCTTTGACCAGTGGACCTCCCCACCCGGTTGTGTTAGGTCATCCCATAGGAACACTTTGGAGCAACATCCGGGGAAGTCCCACAGCAAGATCCCCTCCGTGTAGACCCCACGCGTCTGTTTCCCCCCTCCAGGTGCCGGCGGCAGCGCCGTTTGTGAGGGGGGCACACCCCGGACACGCGTGCCGGGTGTTTGCAACCGCGAAAACACTTCCAGACTTGTGAGAGGCGGCCGACCCAAGATTTGGCGGCATGCTAGCCCCCAGAGGCCGCCGGCTACAGCCGTAGACGCGCGAAGGGCAATCCGCGTAGAGGGAATTTTTTGGATACTTCTCCATCACCAAAAATTATGAAAAAAATACCATCGTTCCTATAGCACATGTGCCCACGTCGTGCAAAAAAAATCATGATTTTATCGCGCTCCGAGTATTTAGTAATATTGACGCCGCATCGTTACCACAGAACGTCTACTACCGTGTCATCGCCGTCCGTGAGGGGGGCCACGCCCTGGAGACGCGTCCCGCCTCTTCGGACATGCCACCACACCACCCCGCATGTATGAGGGCCCGGTGCGACGCTCCGGTGGCATTGCTACCCCCCAGTGCCCTCGTCCCGCCTAACCCTGTAGCGTTTGACCACGGGATCTACCCCTTTGACTTTGCACGGACGGGCTTTGACCAGTGGACCTCCCCACCCGGTTGTATTAGGTCAGCCCATAGGAACACTTTGGAGCAACATCCGGGGCAGACCCACAGCAAGATCCCCTCCGTGTAGACCCCACGCGTCCGTTTCTCCCCTCCAGGTGCCGGCGGCAGCGCCGTCCGTGAGGGGGGCACACCCCGGACACGCGTGCCGGGCGTTTGCAACCGCGACAACACTTCCAGACTTGTGAGAGGCCGCCAGCGCAAGATTTGGCGGCATGCTAGCCCCCGGAGGCCGCCGGCCACACCCGTAGACGCACGAAGGGCAATCCGCGTGGAGGGAATTTTTCGGATACTTCTCCATCACCAAAAATTATGAAAAAATATCATCGTTCCTATAGCACATGTGCCACGTCGTGCAAAAAAAATCATGATTTTATCGTGCTCCGAGTATTTAGTAATATTGACGCCGCATCGTTACCGCAGAACGTCTACTACAGTGTCATCGCCGTCCGTGAGGGGGGCCACGCTCCGGAGACGCGTCCCGCCTCTTCGGACATGCCACCACACCACCCCGCATGTATAAGGGCCAGGTGCGACGCTCCGGTGGCATTGCTACCCCCCAGTGCCCCCGTCTCGCCTAACCCTGTAGCGTTTGACCACGGGATCTACCCCTTTGACTTTGCACGGACGGGCTTTGACCAATGGACCTCCCCACCCAGTTGTGTTAGGTCAGCCCATAGGAACACATTGGAGCAACATCCGGGGAAGACCCACATGTGCCCGCATCGTTACCGCAGAACGTCTACTACCGTGTCATCGCCGTCCGTGAGGGGGGCCACGCCCCGGAGATGCGTCCCGCCTCTTCGGACATGCCACCACACCACCCCGCATGTATAAGGGCCCGGTGCGACGCTCCGGTGGCATTGCTACCCCCCAGTGCCCCCGTCTCGCCTAACCCTGTAGCGTTTGACCACGGGATCTACCCCTTTGACTTGTGAGAGGCCGCCGGCGCAAGATTTTGCGGCATGCTAGCCCCTGGAGGCCGCCGGCCACAGCCGTAGACGCGCGAAGGGCAATCCGCGTAGAGGGAATTTTTCGGATACTTCTCCATCACCAAAAATTATGAAAAAATACCATCATTCCTATAGCACATGTGCCCACGTCATGCAAAAAAAATCATGATTTTATCGCGCTCCGAGTATTTAGTAATATTGACGCCGCATCGTTACCGCAGAACGTCTACTACCGTGTCATCGCCGTCCGTGAGGGGGGCCACGCCCCGGAGACGCGTCCCGCCTCTTCGGACATGCCACCACACCACCCCGCATGTATGAGGGCCCGGTGCGACGCTCTGGTGGCATTGCTACCCCCCAGTGCCCTCGTCCCGCCTAACCCTGTAGCGTTTGACCACGGGATCTACCCCTTTGACTTTGCACGGACGGGCTTTGATCAGTGGACCTCCCCACCCGGTTGTATTAGGTCAGCCCATAGGAACACTTTGGAGCAACATCCGGGGCAGACCCACAGCAAGATCCCCTCCGTGTAGACCCCACGCGTCCGTTTCCCCCCTCCAGGTGCCGGCGGCAGCGCCGTCCGTGAGGGGGGCACACCCCGGACACGCGTGCCGGGCGTTTGCAACCGCGACAACACTTCCAGACTTGTGAGAGGCCGCCAGCGCAAGATTTGGCGGCATGCTAGCCCCCGGAGGCCGCCGGCCACAGCCGTAGACGCGCGAAGGGCAATCCGCGTGGAGGGAATTTTTCGGATACTTCTCCATCACCAAAAATTATGAAAAAATATCATCGTTCCTATAGCACATGTGCCACGTCGTGCAAAAAAATTCATGATTTTATCGTGCTCCGAGTATTTAGTAATATTGACGCCGCATCGTTACCGCAGAACGTCTACTACCGTGTCATCGCCGTCCGTGAGGGGGGCCACGCCCCGGAGACGCGTCCCGCCTCTTCGGACATGCCACCACACCACCCCGCATGTATAAGGGCCCGGTGCGACGCTCCGGTGGCATTGCTACCCCCCAGTGCCCCCGTCTCGCCTAACCCTGTAGCGTTTGACCACGGGATCTACCCCTTTGACTTTGCACGGACGGGCTTTGACCAATGGACCTCCCCACCCGGTTGTGTTAGGTCAGCCCATAGGAACACATTGGAGCAACATCCGGGGAAGACCCACAGCAAGATCCCCTCCGTGTAGACCCCACGCGTCCGTTTCCCCCCTCCAGGTGCCGGCGGCAGCGCCGTTCGTGAGGGGAGCACACCCCGGACACGCGTGCCGGGCGTTCGCAACCGCGACAACACTTCCAGACTTGTGAGAGGCCGCCGGCGCAAGATTTGGCGGCATGCTAGCCCCCGGAGGCCGCCGGCCACAGCCATAGATGCGCGAAGGGCAATCCGCGTAGAGGGAATTTTTCGGATACTTCTCCATCACCAAAAATTATGAAAAAATACCATCGTTCCTCTAGCACATGTGCCCACATCGTGCAAAAAAATTCATGAATTTATCGGGCTCCGAGTATTTAGTAATATTGACGCCGCATCGTTACCGCAGAACGTCTACTACCGTGTAATCGCCGTCCGTGCGGGGGGCCACGCCCCGGAGACGCGTCCCGCCTCTTCGGACATGCCACCACACCACCCCGCATGTATGAGAGCCCGGTGCGACGCTCCCGTGGCTATGCTACCCCCAGTGCCCCCGTCCTGCCTAACCCTGTCGCGTTTGACCACGGGATCTACCCTTTTGACTTTGCACGGACGGGCTTTGACCAATGGACCTCCCCACCCGGTTGTGTTAGGTCAGCCCATAGGAACACTTTGGAGCAACATCCGGGGAAGTCCCACAGCAAGATCCCCTCCGTGTAGACCCCACGCGTCCGTTTCCCCCCTCCAGGTGCCGGCGGCAGCGCCGTTCATGAGGGGGGCACACCCCGGACACGCGTGCCGGGCGTTTGCAACCGCAACAACACTTCCAGACTTGTGAGAGGCCGCCGGCGCAAGATTTGGCGGCATGCTAGCCCCCGGAGGCCGCCGGCCACAGCCTTAGACGCGCGAAGGGCAATCCACGTAGAGGGAATTTTTCGGATACTTCTCCATCACCAAATATTATGAAAAAATACCATCGTTCCTATAACACATGTGCCCACGTCGTGAAAAAAAATCATGATTTTATCGCGCTCCGAGTATTTAGTAATATTGACGCCGCATCGTTACCGCCGAACGTCTACTACCGTGTCATCGCCGTCCGTGAGGGGGGCCACGCCCCGGAGACGCGTCCCGCCTATTCGGACATGCCACCACACCACCCCGCATGTATGAGGGCCCGGTGCGACGCTCCGGTGGCTTTGCTACCCCCCAGTGCCCTCGTCCCGCCTAACCCTATAGCGTTTGACCACGGGATCTACCCCTTTGACTTTGCACGGACGAGCTTTGTCCAGTGGACCTCCCCACCCGGTTGTGTTAGGTCAGCCCATAGGAACACTTTGGAGCAACATCCGGGGCAGACCCACAGCAAGATCCCCTCCGTGTAGACCCCACGCGTCCGTTTCCCTCCTCCAGGTGCCGGCGGCAGCGCCGTCCGTGAGGGGGGCACACCCCGGACACGTGTGCCGGGCGTTTGCAACCGCGACAACACTTCCAGACTTGTGAGAGGCCGCCAACGCAAGATCTGGCGGCATGCTAGCCCCCGGAGGCCGCCGGCCACAGCCGTAGACGCGCGAAGGGCAATCCGCGTGGAGGGAATTTTTCGGATACTTCTCCATCACCAAAAATTATGAAAAAAATACCATTGTTCCTATAGCACATGTGCCCACGTCCTGCAAAAAAAATCATGATTTTATCGCGCTCCGAGTATTTAGTAATATTGACGCCGCATCGTTACCGCAGAACGTCTACTACCGTGTCATCGCCGTCCGTGAGGGGGGCCACGCCCCGGAGACGCGTCCCGCCTCTTCGGACATGCCACCACACCACCCCGCATGTATGAGGGCCCGGTGCGACGCTCCGGTGGCATTGCTACCCCCCAGTGCCCCCGTCCCGCCTAACCCTGTAGCGTTTGACCACGGGATCTACCCCTTTGACTTTGCACGGACGGGCTTTGACCAATGGACCTCCCCACCCGGTTGTGTTAGGTCAGCCCATAGGAACACTTTGGAGCAACATCCGGGGAAGTCGCACAGCAAGATCCCCTCCGTGTAGACCCCACGCGTCTGTTTCCCCCCTCCAGGTGCCGGCGGCAGCGCCGTTCGTGAGGGGGGCACACCCCGGACACGCGTGCGGGCGTTTGCAACCGCGACAACACTTCCAGACTTGTGAGAGGCGGCCGACCCAAGATTTAGCGGCATGCTAGCCCCCGGAGGCCGCCGGCCACAGCCGTAGACCCGCGAAGGGCAATCCGCGTAGAGGGAATTTTTCGGATACTTCTCCATCACCAAAAATTATAAAAAAATACCATCGTTCCTATAGCACATGTGCCCACGTCGTGCAAAAAACATCATGATTTTATCGCGCTCCGAGTATTTAGTAATATTGACGCCGCATCGTTACCGCAGAACGTCTACTACAGTGTCATCGCCGTCCGTGAGGGGGGCCACGCCCCGGGGACGCGTCCCGCCTCTTCGGACATGCCACCACACCACCCCGCATGTATGAGGGCCCGGTGCGACGCTCCGGTGGCATTGCTACCCCCCAGTGCCCCCGTCTCGCCTAACCCTGTAGGGTTTGACCACGGGATCTACCCCTTTGACTTTGCACGGACGGGCTTTGACCAATGGACCTCCCCACCCGGTTGTGTTAGGTCAGCCCATAGGAACACATTGGAGCAACATCCGGGGAAGACCCATAGCAAGATCCCCTTCGTGTAGACCCCACGCGTCCATTTCCCCCCTCCAGGTGCCGGCGGCAGCTCCGTTCGTGAGGGGGGCACACCCCGGACACGCGTGCCGGGCGTTTGCAACCGCGACAACACTTTCAGACTTGTGAGAGGCCGCCGACGCAAGATTTGGCGGCATGCTAGCCCCCGGAGGCCGCCGGCCACAGCCATAGATGCGCGAAGGGCAATCCGCGTAGAGGGAATTTTTCGGATACTTCTCCATCACCAAAAATTATGAAAAAATACCATCGTTCCTATAGCACATGTGCCCACATCGTGCAAAAAAATTCATAAATTTATCGCGCTCCGAGTATTTAGTAATATTGACGCCGCATCGTTACCGCAGAACGTCTACTACCGTGTAATCGCCGTCCGTGAGGGGGGCCACGCCCCGGAGACGCGTCCCGCCTCTTCGGACATGCCACCACACCACGCCGCATGTATGAGGGCCCGGTGTGATGCTCCGGTGGCATTGCTACCCCCCAGTGCCCCCGTCCTGCCTAACCCTGTCGCGTTTGACCACGGGATCTACCCCTTTGACTTTGCACGGACGGGCTTTGACCAATGGACCTCCCCACCCGGTTGTGTTAGGTCAGCCCATAGGAACACTTTGGAGCAACATCCGGGGAAGTCCCACAGCAAGATCCCCTCCGTGTAGACACCACGCGTCCGATTCCCCCCTCCAGGTGCCGGCGGCAGCGCCGTTCGTGAGGGGGGCACACCCCGGACACGCGTGCCGGGCGTTTGCAACCGCAACAACACTTCCAGACTTGTGAGAGGCCGCCGGCGCAAGATTTGGCGGCATGCTAGCCCCCGGAGGCCGCCGGCCACAGCCGTAGACGCGCGAAGGGCAATCCGCGTAGAGGGAATTTTTCGGATACTTCTCCATCACCAAAAGTTATGAAAAAATACCATCGTTCCTATAACACATGTGCCCACGTCGTGCAAAAAAAATCATGATTTTATCGCGCTCCGAGTATTTAGTAATATTGACGCCGCATCGTTACCGCAGAACGTCTACTACCGTGTCATCGCCGTCCGTGAGGGGGGCCACGCCCCGGAGATGCGTCCCGCCTCTTCGGACATGCCACCACACCACACCGCATGTATGAGGGCCCGGTGCGACGCTCCGGTGGCATTGCTACCCCCAGTGCCCCCGTCCCGCCTAACCCTGTAGCGTTTGACCACGGGATCTACCCCTTTGACTTTGCACGGGCGGGCTTTGACCAATGGACCTCCCCACCCGGTTGTGTTAGGTCAGCCCATAGGAACACTTTGGAGCAACATCCGGGGAAGTCCCACAGCAAGATCCCCTCCGTGTAGACCCCACGCGTCCGTTTCCCCCCTCCAGGTGCCGGCGGCAGCGCCGTTCGTGAGGGGGGCACACCCCAGACACGCGTGCCGGGCGTTTGCAACCGCGACAACACTTCCAGACTTGTGAGAGGCCGCCGGCGCAAGATTTGGCGTCATGCTAGCCCCCGGAGGCCGCCGGCCACAGCCGTAGACGCGCGAAGGGCAATCCACGTAGAGGGAATTTTTCGGATACTTCTCCATCATCAAAAATTATGAAAAAATACCATCGTTCCTATAGCACATGTGCCCATGGCATGCAAAAAAAATCATGATTTTATCGCGCTCCGAGTATTTAGTAATATTGACGCCGCATCGTTACCGCAGAACGTCTACTACCGTGTCATCGCCGTCCGTGAGGGGGGCCACGCCTCGGAGACGCGTCCCGCCTCTTCGGACATGCCACCACACCACCCCGCATGTATGAGGGCCCGGTGCGACGCTCCGGTGGCATTGCTACCCCCCCAGTGCCCTCGTCCCGCCTAACCCTATAGCGTTTGACCACGGGATCTACCCCTTTGACTTTGCACGGACGGGCTTTGACCAGTGGACCTCCCCACCCGGTTGTGTTACGTCAGCCCATAGGAACACTTTGGAGCAACATCCGGGGCAGACCCACAGCAAGATCCCCTCCGTGTAGACCCCACGCGTCCGTTTCCCCCCTCCAGGTGCCGGCGGCAGCGCCGTCCGTGAGGGGGGCACACCCCGGACACGTGTGCCGGGCGTTTGCAACCGCGACAACACTTCCAGACTTGTGAGAGGCCGCCAGCGCAAGATTTGGCGGCATGCTAGCCCCCGGAGGCCGCCGGCCACAGCCGTAGACGCGCGAAGGGCAATCCGCATGGAGGGAATTTTTCGGATACTTCTCCATCACCAAAAATTATGAAAAAATACCATCGTTCCTATAGCACATGTGCCCACGTCGTGCAAAAAAATCATGATTTTATCGCGCTCCGAGTATTTAGTAATATTGACGCCGCATCGTTACCACAGAACGTCTACTACCGTGTCATCGCCGTCCGTGAGGGGGGCCACGCCCTGGAGACGCGTCCCGCCTCTTCGGACATGCCACCACACCACCCCGCATGTATGAGGGCCTGGTGCGACGCTCCGGTGGCATTGCTACCCCCCCAGTGCCCCCGTCCCGCCTAACCCTGTAGCGTTTGACCACGGGATCTACCCCTTTGACTATGCACGGACTGGCTTTGACCAGTGGACCTCCCCACCCGGTTGTGTTAGGTCAGCCCATAGGAACACATTGGAGCAACATCCGAGGAAGACCCACAGCAAGATCCCCTCCGTGTAGACCCCACGCGCCCGTTTCCCCCCTCCAGGTGCCGGCGGCAGCGCCGTTCGTGAGGGGGACACACCCCGGACACGCGTGCCGGGCGTTTGAAGCCGCGACAACACTTCCAGACTTGTGAGAGGCCGCCGGCGCAAGATTTGGCGGCATGCTAGCCCCCGGAGGCCGCCGGCCA
>NW_025228111.1:146024-150365 GCF_018294505.1 Triticum aestivum
CCCTGGAGACGCGTCCCGCCTCTTCGGACATGCCACCACACCACCCCGCATGTATGAGGGCCTGGTGCGACGCTCCGGTGGCATTGCTACCCCCCCCCCCAGTGCCCCCGTCCCGCCTAACCCTGTAGCGTTTGACCACGGGATCTACCCCTTTGACTTTGCACGGACGGGCTTTGACCAGTGGACCTCCCCACCCGGTTGTGTTAGGTCAGCCCATAGGAACACATTGGAGCAACATCCGGGGAAGACCCACAGCAAGATCCCCTCCGTGTAGACCCCACGCGTCCGTTTCCCCCCTCCAGGTGCCGGCGGCAGCGCCGTTCGTGAGGGGGGCACACCCCGGACACGCGTGCCAGGCGTTTGCAACTGCGACAACACTTCCAGAATTGTGAGAGGCCGCCGGCGCAAGATTTGGCGGCATGCTAGCCCCCGGAGGCCGCCGGCCACAGCCGTAGACGCGCGAAGGGCAATCGGCGTAAAGGGAATTTTTCGGATACTTCTCCATCACCAAAAATTATGAAACAATACCATCGTTCCTATAGCACATGTGCCAACGTCGTGCAAAAAAAATCATGATTTTATCGTGCTCCGAGTATTTAGTAATGTTGACGCCGCATCGTTACCATAGAACGTCTACTACCGTGTCATCGCCGTCCGTGAGGGGGGCCACGCCCCGGAGACGCGTCCCGCCTCTTCGGACATGCCACCACACCACCCCGCATGTATGAGGGCCCGGTGCGACGCTCCGGTGGCATTGCTACCCCCAGTGCCCCCGTCCCGCCTAACCCTATAGCGTTTGACCACGGGATCTACCCATTTGACTTTGCACGGACGGGCTTTGACCAATGGACCTCTCCCCCGGTTGTGTTAGGTCTGCCCATAGGAACACTTTACAGCAACATCCAGGGAAGTCCCACAGCAAGATCCCCTCCGTGTAGGCCTCACGCGTCCGTCTCTCCCCTCCAGGTGCCGGCGGCAACGCCGTTCGTGAGGGGGGCACACCCCGGACACGCGTGCCGAGCGTTTGCAACCGCGACAACACTTCCAGACTTGTGAGAGGCCGCTGGCGCAAGATTTGGCTGCATGCTAGCCCCCGGAGGCCGCCGGCCACAGCCGTAGACGCGCGAAGGGGAATCCGCGTAGAGGGAATTTTTCGGATACTTCTCCATCACCAAAAATTATGAAAAAATACCATCGTTCCTATAGCACATGTGCCACGTGGTGCAAAAAAAATCATGATTTTATCGCGCTCCAAGTATTTAGTAATATTGACGCTGCATCGTTACCGCAGAACGTCTACTACCGTGTCATCGCCGTCCGTGAGGGGGGCCACGCCCCGGAGACGCGTCCCGCCTCTTCGGACATGCCACCACACCACTCCGCATGTATGAGGGCCCGGTGCGACACTCCGGTGGCATTGCTACCCCCCAGTGCCCCCGTCTCGCCTAACCCTGTAGCATTTGACCACAGGATCTACCCCTTTGACTTTGCACGGACGGGCTTTGACCAATGGACCTCCCCACCCGGTTGTGTTAGGTCAGCCCATAGGAACACATTGGAGCAACATCCGGGGAAGACCCACAGCAAGATCCCCTCCGTGTAGACCCCACGCGTCCGTTTCCCCCCTCCAGATGCCGGCGGCAGCGCCGTTCGTGAGGGGGGCACACCCCGGACACGCGTGCCGGGCGTTTGCAACCGCGACAACACTTCCAGACTTGTGAGAGGCCGCCGGCGCAAGATTTGGCGGCATGCTAGCCCCCGGAGGCCGCCGGCCACAGCCATAGACGCGCGAAGGGCAATCCGCGTAGAGGGAATTTTTCGGATACTTCTCCATCACCAAAAATTATGAAAAAAATACCATCGTTCCTATAGCACATGTGCCCACGTCGTGCAAAAAAATCATGATTTTATTGCGCTCCGAGTATTTAGTAATATTGACGCCCCATCGTTACCACAGAACGTCTATTACTGTGTCATCGCCGTCCGTGAGGGGGGCCACGCCCTGGAGACGCGTCCCGCCTCTTCGGACATGCCACCACACCACCCCGCATGTATGAGGGCCCGGTGCGATGCTCCGGTGGCATTGCTACCCCCCCCCCAGTGCCCCAGTCCCGCCTAACCCTGTAGCGTTTGACCACGGGATCTACCCCTTTGACTTTGCACGGACGGGCTTTGACTAGTGGACCTCCCCACCTGGTTGTGTTAGGTCAGCCCATAGGAACACATTGGAGCAACATCCAGGGAAGACCCACAGCAAGATCCCCTCCGTGTAGACCCCACGCGTCTGTTTCCCCCTCCAGGTGCCGGCGGCAGCGCCATTCGTGAGGGGGGCACACCCCGGACACGCGTGCCGGGCGTTTGAAGTCGCGACAACACTTCCAGACTTGTGAGAGGCCGCTGGCGCAAGATTTGGCGGCATGCTAGCCCCCGGAGGCCGCCGGCCACAGCCATAGACGCACGAAGGGCAATCCGCGTAGAGGGAATTTTTCGGATACTTCTCCATCACCAAAAATTATGAAAAAATACCATCGTTCCTATAACACATGTGCCGACGTCGTGCAAAAAAAATCATGATTTTATCGCGCTCCGAGTATTTAGTAATATTGACGCCGTATCGTTACCACAGAACGTCTACTACCGTGTCATCGCCGTCCGTGAGGGGGGCCACGCCCCGGAGACGCGTCCCGCCTCTTTGGTATGCCACCACACCACCCCGCATGTATGAGGGCCCGGTGCGACGCTCCGGTGGCATTGCTACCCCCCAGTGCCCCCGTCCCGCCTAACCCTGTAGCGTTTGACCACGAGATCTACCCCTTTGACTTTGCTAGGACGGGCTTTGACCAATGGACCTCCCCACCCGGTTGTGTTAGGTCAGCCCATAGGAACACTTTGGAGCAACATCCGGGAAGTCCCACAGCAAGATCCCCTCCGTGTAGGCCCCACGCGTCCGTTTCCCCCTCCAGGTGCCGGTGGAAGCGCCGTTCGTGAAGGGGGCAGACCCCGGACACGCGTGCTGGGCGTTTGCAACCGCGACAACACTTCCAGACTTGTGAGAGGCTGCCGGCGCAAGATTTGGCGGCATGCTAGCCCCCGGAGGCCGCCGGCCACAGCCGTAGACGCGCGAAGGGCAATCCGCGTAGAGGGAATTTTTCGGATACTTCTCCATCACCAAAAATTATGAAAAAATACCATCATTCCTATAGCACATGTGCCCACGTCGTGCAAAAAAGTCATGATTTTATCGCGCTCCGAGTATTTAGTAATATTGACGCCGCATCGTTACCGCAGAACGTCTACTACCGTGTCATCGCCGTCCGTGAGGGGGGCCACGCCCCGAAGACGCGTCCCGCCTCTTCGGACATGCCACCACACCACCCCGCATGTATGAGGGCCCGGTGCGATACTCCGGTGGCATAGCTACCCCCCAGTGCCCCCGTCCCGCCTAACCCTGTAGCGTTTGACCACGGGATCTAGCCCTTTGACTTTGCACGGACGGGCTTTGACCAGTGGACCTCCCCACCTGGTTGTGTTAGGTTAGCCCATAGGGACACATTGGAGCAACATCCGGGGAAGACCCACAGCAAGATCCCCTCCGTGTAGACCTCACGCGTCCGTTTCCCCCTCCAGGTGCCGGCGGCAGCGCCGTTCGTGAGGGGGGCCACCCCGGACACGCGTGCCAGGCGTTTGCAACCGCAACAACACTTCCGGACTTGTGAGAGGCCGCCGGCGCAAGATTTGGCGGCATGCTAGCCCCCGGAGGCCGCCGGCCATAGCCGTAGACACGCGAAGGGCAATCCGCGTAGAGGGAATTTTTCGGATACTTCTCCATCACCAAAAATTATGAAAAAATACCATCGTTCCTATAGCATATGTGCCACGTCGTGCAAAAAAAATCATGATTTTATCGCGCTCCGAGTATTTAGTAATATTGATGCCGCATCGTTACCGCAGAACGTCTACTACCGTGTCATCGCCGTCCGTGAGGGGGGCCACGCCCCGGAGACGCATCCCGCCTCTTCGGACATGCCACCACACCACTCGGCATGTATGAGGGCCTGGTGCGACGCTCCGGTGGCATTTATACCCCCAGTGCCCCCGTCCCGCCTAACCCTGTAGTGTTTGACCACGGGATCTACCCCTTTGACTTTGCACGGACGGGCTTTGACCAATGGACCTCCCCACCCGGTTGTGTTAGGTCAGCCCATAGGAACACTTTGGAGCAACATCCGGGGAAGTCCCACAGCAAGATCTCCTCCGTGTAGACCCCACGCGTCCGTTTCCCCCCTCCAGGTGCCGGCGGCAGCGCCGTTCGTGAGGGGGGCACACCCCGGACACGCGTGC
>NW_025228111.1:151841-152935 GCF_018294505.1 Triticum aestivum
AGCCCATAGGAACACTTTGGAGCAACATCCGGGGCAGACCCACAGCAAGATCCCCTCCGTGTAGACCCCACGCGTCCGTTTCCCCCCTCCAGGTGCCGGCGGCAGCGCCGTCCGTGAGGGGGGCACATCCCGAACACGCGTGCCGGGCGTTTGCAACCACGACAACACTTCCAGACTTGTGAGAGGCCGCCAGCGCAAGATTTGGCGGCATGCTAGCCCCCGGAGGCCGCCGGCCACAGCCGTAGACGCCCGAAGGGCAATCCGCATGGAGTGAATTTTTCGGATACTTCTCCATCACCAAAAATTATGAAAAAATACCATCGTTCCTATAGCACATGTGCCACGTCGTGCAAAAAAAATCATGATTTTATCGTGCTCCGAGTATTTAGTAATATTGATGCCGCATCGTTACCGCAGAACGTCTACTACCGTGTCATCGCCGTCCGTGAGGGGGGCCACGCCCCGGAGACGCGTCCCGCCTCTTCGGACATGCCACCACACCACCCCGCATGTATAAGGGCCCAGTGCAACGCTCCGGTGGCATTGCTACCCCCAGTGCCCCCGTCTCGCCTAACCCTGTAGCGTTTGACCACGGGATCTACCCCTTTGACTTTGCACGGACGGGCTTTGAACAATGGAACTCCCCACCCGGTTGTGTTAGGTCAGCCCATAGGAACACATTGGAGCAACATCCGGGGAAGACCCACAGCAAGATCCCCTCTGTGTAGACCCCACGCGTCCGTTTCCCCCCTCCAGGTGCCGGCGGCAGCGCCGTTCGTGAGGGGGGCACACCCCGGACACGCGTGCCGGGCGTTTGCAACCGCGACAACACTTCCAGACTTGTGAGAGGCCGCCGGCGCAAGATTTGGCGGCATGCTAGCCCCCGGAGGCCGCCGGCCACAGCCATAGATGCGCGAAGGGCAATCCGCGTAGAGGGAATTTTTCGGATACTTCTCCATCACCAAAAATTATGAAAAAATACCATCGTTCCTATAGCACATGTGCCGACGTCGTGCAAAAAAATCATGATTTTATCGCGCTCCGAGTATTTAGTAATATTGACGCCGCATCGTTACCACAGAACGTCTACTACC
>NW_025228111.1:153731-160584 GCF_018294505.1 Triticum aestivum
CCCGCCTAACCGTGTAGCGTTTGACCACGGGATCTACCCCTTTGACTTTGCACGGACGGGCTTTGACCAGTGGACCTCCCCACCCGGTTGTGTTAGGTCCGCCCATAGGAACACATTGGAGCAACATCCGGGGAAGACCCGCAGCAAGATCCCCTCCGTGTAGACCCCACGCGTCCGTTTCCCCCCTCCAGGTGCCGGCGGCAGCACCGTCCGTGAGGGGGGCACACCCCGGACACGCATGCCGGGCGTTTGCAACCGCGCAAACACTTCCAGACTTGTGGGAGGCCGCCGGCGCAAGATTTGGCGGCATGCTAGCCCCCGGAGGCCGCCGGCCACAGCCGTAGACGCGCGAAGGGCAATCCGCGTAAAGGGAATTTTTCGGATACTTCTCCATCACCAAAAATTATGAAAAAATACCATCGTTCCTATAGCACATGTGCCGACGTCGTGCAAAAAAATCATAATTTTATCGCGCTCCGAGTATTTAGTAATATTGACGCCGCATCGTTACCACAGAACGTCTACTACCGTGTCATCGCCGTCCGTGAGGGGGGCCACGCCCCGGAGACGCGTCCCGCCTCTTCGGACATGCCACCACACCACCCCGCATGTATGAGGGCCCGGTGCGACGCTCCAGTGGCATTGCTACCCCCCAGTGCCCCCGTCCCGCCTAACCCTGTAGCGTCTGACCACGGGATCTACCCCTTTGACTTTGCACGGAAGGGCTTTGACCAATGGACCTCCCCACCCGGTTGTGTTAGGTAAGCCCATAGGAACACTTTGGAGCAACATCTGAGGAAGTCCCACAGCAAGATCCCATCCGTGTAGGCCCCACACGTCCGTTTCCCTCCTCCAGGTTCCGGCGGCAGCGCCGTTCGTGAGGGGGGAACACCCCGGACACGCGTGCCGGGCGTTTGCAACCGCGACAACACTTCCAGACTTGTGAGAGGCCGCCGGCGCAAGATTTGGCGGCATGCTAGCCCCCGGAGGCCGCCGGCCACAGCCGTAGACGCGCAAAGGGCAATCCGCGTAGAGGGAATTTTTCGGATACTTCTCCATCACCAAAAATTATGAAAAAATACCATTGTTCCTATAGCACATGTGCCCACATCGTGCAAAAAAAATCATGATTTTATCGCGCTCCGAGTATTTAGTAATATTGACGCCGCATCGTTACTGCAGAACGTCTACTACCGTGTCATCGCCGTCCGTGAGGGGGGCCACGCCCCGGAGACGCGTCCCGCCTCTTCGGACATGCCACCACACCACCCCGCATGTATGAGGGCCCGGTGCGACGCTCCGGTGGCATTGCTACCCCCCCCCCCCAGTGTCCCCGTCCCGCCTAACCGTGTAGCGTTTGACCACGGGATCTACCCCTTTTACTTTGCACGGACGGGCTTTGACCAGTGGACCTCCCTACCCGGTTGTGTTAGGTCCGCCCATAGGAACACATTGGAGCAACATCCGGGGAAGACCCACAGCAAGATCCCCTCCGTGTAGACCCCACGCGTCCGTTTCCCCCCTCCAGGTGCCGGCGGCAGCGCCGTTCGTGAGGGGGGCACACCCCGGACATGCATGCCGGGCGTTTGCAACCGCGAAAACACTTCCAGACTTGTGGGAGGCCGCCGGCGCAAGATTTGGCGGCATGCTAGCCCCCGGAGGCCGCCGGCCACAGCCGTAGACGCGCGAAGGGCAATCCGCGTAGAGGGAATTTTTCGGATACTTCTCCATCACCAAAAGTTATGAAAAAATACCATCGTTCCTATAGCACATGTGCCGACGTCGTGCAAAAAAATCATAATTTTATCGCGCACCGAGTATTTAGTAATATTGACGCCGCATCGTTACCACAGAACGTCTACTACCGTGTCATCGCCGTCCGTGAGGGGGGCCACGCCCCGGAGACGCGTCCCGCCTCTTCGGACATGCCACCACACCACCCCGCATGTATGAGGGCCCGGTGCGACGCTCCGGTGGCATTGCTACCCCCCAGTGCCCCCGTCCCGCCTAACCCTGTAGCGTCTGACCACGGGATCTACCCCTTTGTCTTTGCACGGACGGGCTTTGACCAGTGGACCTCCCCACCTGGTTGTGTTAGGTCAGCCCATAGGAACACATTGGAGCAACATCCGGGGAAGACCCACAGCAAGATTCCCTCCATGTAGACCCCACGCGTCTGTTTCCCCCTCCAGGTGCCGGCGGCAGCACCGTTCGTGAGGGGGGCACACCCTGGACACGCGTGCCGGGCGTTTGCAACCGCCACAACACTTCCAGACTTGTGAGAGGCCGCCGGCGCAAGATTTGGCGGCATGCTAGCCCTCGGAGGCCGCCGGCCACAGCCGTAGACGCGCAAAGGGCAATCCGCGTAGAGGGAATTTTTCGGATACTTCTCCATCACAAAAAATTATAGAAAAAATACCATTGTTCCTATTGCACCTGTGCCCATGTCGTGCAAAAAAAATCATGATTTTATCGCGCTCCGAGTATTTAGTAATATTCACGCCGCATCGTTACCGCAGAACGTCTACTACCGTGTCATCGCCGTTCGTGAGGGGGGCCACGAACCGGAGACGCGTCCCGCCTCTTCGGACATGCCACCACACCACCCCGCATGTATGAGGGCCCGGTGCGACGCTCCGGTGGCATTGCTACCCCCCAGTGCCCCCGTCCCGCCTAACCCTGTAGCGTTTGACCACGGGATCTACCCCTTTGACTTTGCACGGACGGGCTTTGACCAATGGACCTCCCCACCCGGTTGTGTTAGGTCAGCCCATAGGAACACTTTGGAGCAACATCCGGGGAAGTCCCACAGCAAGATCCCCTCCGTGTAGACCCCACGCGTCCGTTTCCCCCCTCCAGGTGCCGGCGGCAGCGCCGTTCGTGAGGGGGGCACACCCCGAACACGCGTGCCGGGCGTTTGCAACCGCAACAACATTTCCAGACTTGTGAGAGGCCGCCGGCGCAAGATTTGGCAGCATGCTAGCCCCCGGAGGCCGCCGGCCACAGCCGTAGACGCGCGAAGGGCAATCCGCGTAGAGGGAATTTTTCGGATACTTCTCCATCACCAAAAATTATGAAAAAATACCATCTTTCCTATAACACATGTGCCTACGTCGTGCAAAAAAAATCATGATTTTATCGCGCTCCGAGTATTTAGTAATATTGACGCCGCATCGTTACCGCAGAACGTCTACTACCGTGTCATCGCCGTCCGTGAGGGGGGCCACGCCCCGGAGACGTGTCCCGCCTCTTCGGACATGCCACCACACCATCCCGCATGTATGAGGGGCCGGTGCAACGTTCCGGTGGCATTGCTACCCCCAGTGCCCTCGTCCCGCCTAACCCTGTAGCGTTTGACCACGGGATCTACCCCTTTGACTTTGCACGGACGGGCTTTGACCAGTGGACCTCCCCACCCGGTTGTGTTAGGTCAGCCCATAGGAACACTTTGGAGCAACATCCGGGGCAGACCCACAGCAAGATCCCCTCCGTGTAGACCCCACGCGTCCGTTTCCCCCCTCCAGGTGCCGGCGGCAGCGCCGTCCGTGAGGGGGGCACACCCCGGACACGCGTGCCGGGCGTTTGCAACCGGGACAACACTTCCAGACTTGTGAGAGGCCGCCGGCGCAAGATTTGGCGGCATGCTAGCCCCCGGAGGCCGCCGGCCACAGCCGTCGACGCGCGAAGGGCAATCCGCGTAGAGGGAATTTTTCGGATACTTCTCCATCACCAAAAATTATGAAAAAATACCATCGTTCCTATAGCACATGTGCCCACGTCGTGCAAAAAAAAATCATGATTTTATCGCGCTCCGAGTATTTAGTAATATTGACGCCGCATCGTTACCACAAAACATCTACTATCGTGTCATCGTCGTCCGTGAGGGGGGCCACGCCCCGGAGACGCGTCCCGCCTCTTCAGATGTATGAGGGGCCGGTGCGACGCTCCGGTGGTATTGCTACCCCCAGTGCCCCCGTCCCGCCTAACCCTGTAGTGTTTGACCACGGGATCTACCCCTTTGACTTTGCACGGACGGGCTTTGACCAGTGGACCTCCCCACCTGGTTGTGTTAGGTCAGCCCATAGGAACACATTGGAGCAACATCCGGGGAAGACCCACAGCAAGATCCCCTCCGTGTAGACCCCACACGTCCGTTTCCCCCCTCAAGGTGCCGGTGGCAGCGCCGTTCTTGAGGGGGGCACACCCCGAACACGCGTGCCGGGCGTTTGCAACCGCGACAACACTTCCAGACTTGTGAGAGGCCGCCGGCGCAAGATTTGGCGGCATGCTAGCCCCCGGAGGCCGCCGGCCACAGCCGTAGACGCGCGAAGGGCAATCCGCGTAGATGGAATTTTTCGGATACTTCTCCATCACCAAAAGTTATGAAAAAATACCATCGTTCCTATAGCACATGTGCCCATGTCGTGCAAAAAAATCATGATTTTATCGCGCCCCGAGTATTTAGTAATATTGACGCCGCATCGTTACCACAGAACGTCTACTACCGTGTCATCGCCGTCCGTGAGGGGGGCCACGCCCCGGAGACACGTCCCGCCTCTTCGGACATGCCACCACACCACCCCGCATGTATGAGGGCCCGGTGCGACGCTCCGGTGGCATTGCTACCCCCCAGTGCCCCCGTCCCACCTAACCGTGTAGCATTTGACCACGGGATCTACCCCTTTGACTTTGCACGGACGGGCTTTGACCAATGGAACTCCCCACCCGGTTGTGTTAGGTCAGCCCATAGGAACACTTTGGAGCAACATCCGGGGAAGACCCACAGCAAGATCCCCTCCGTGTAGACCCCACGCGTCCGTTTCCCCACTCCAGGTGCCGGCGGCAGCGCCGTTCGTGAGGGGGGCACACCCCGGACACGCGTGCCGGGCGTTTGCAACCGCGACAACACTTCCATACTTGTGAGAGGCCGCCGGTGCAAGATTTGGCGGCATGCTAGCCCCCGGAGGCCGCTGGCCACAGCCGTAGACGCGCGAAGGGCAATCCGCGTAGAGGGAATTTTTCGGATACTTCTCCATCACCAAAAGTTATGAAAAAATACCATCGTTCCTATAGCACATGTGCCCACATCGTGCAAAAAAATCATGATTTTATCGCGCTCCGAGTATTTAGTAATATTGACGCCGCATCGTTACCACAGAACGTCTACTACCGTGTCATCGCCGTCCGTGAGGGGGGACACGCCCCGGAGACGCGTCCCGCCTCTTCGGACATGCCACCACACCACACCGCATGTATGAGGGCCCGGTGCGACGCTCCGGTGCCATTGCTACCCCCAGTGCCCCCGTCCCGCCTAACCCTGTAGCGTTTGACCACGGGATCTACCCCTTTGACTTTGCACGGACGGGTTTTGACCAATGGACCTCCCCACCCGGTTGTGTTAGGTCAGCCCATAGGAACACTTTGGAGCAACATCCGGGGAAGTCCCACAGCAAGATCCCCTCCGTGTAGACCCCACGCGTCTGTTTCCCCCCTCCAGGTGCTGGCGGCAGCGCCGTTCGTGAGGGGGGCACAACCCGGACACGCGTGCCGGGCGTTTGCAACCGCGACAACACTTCTAGACTTGTGAGAGGCCGCCGGCGTAAGATTTGGCGGCATGCTAGCCCCCGGAGGCCGCCGGCCACAGCCGTAGACGCGCGAAGGGCAATCCGCGTAGAGGGAATTTTTCGGATACTTCTCCATCATCAAAAATTATGAAAAAATACCATCGTTCCTATAGCACATGTGCCCACGGCGTGCAAAAAAAATCATGATTTTATCGCGCTCCGAGTATTTAGTAATATTGATGCCGCATCGTTACCGCAGAACGACTACTACCATGTCATCGCCGTCCGTGAGGGGGGCCACGCCCCGGAGACACGTCCCGCCTCTTCGGACATGCCACCACACCACCCCGCATGTATGAGGGCCCAGTGCGACGCTCCGGTGGCATTGCTACCCCCCCCCTAGTGCCCTCGTCCCGCCTAACCCTGTAGCGTTTGACCACAAGATCTACCCCTTTGACTTTGCACGGACGGGCTTTGACCAGTGGACCTCCCCACCCGGTTGTGTTAGGTCAGCCCATAGGAACACATTGGAGCAACATCCGGGGAAGACCCACAGCAAGATCCCCTCCGTGTAGACCCCACGCGTTCGTTTCCCCCCTCCAGGTGCCGGCGGCAGCGCCGTCCGTGAGGGGGGCACACCCCGGACACGCGTGCCGGGCGTTTGCAACCGCGACAACACTTTCAGACTTGTGAGAGGCCGCCGGCGCAAGATTTGGCGGCATGCTAGCCCCCGGAGGTTGCCGGCCACAGCCGTAGACGCGCGAAGGGCAATCCGCGTAGAGGAAATTTTTTGGATACTTCTCCATCATCAAAAATTATGAAAAAATACCATCGTTCCTATAGCACATGTGCCCACGGCGTGCAAAAAAAATCATGATTTTATCGCGCTCCGAGTATTTAGTAATATTGACGCCGCATCGTTACCGCAGAACGTCTACTACCGTGTCATCGCCGTCCGTGAGGGGGGCCACGCCCCGGAGACGCGTCCCGCCTCTTCGGACATGCCACCACACCACCCCGCATGTATGAGGGCCCGGTGCGACGCTTCGGTGGCATTGCTACCCCCCCAGTGCCCTCGTCCCGCCTAACCCTGTAGCGTTTGACCACAGGATCTACCCCTTTGACTTTGCACGGACGGGCTTGGACCAGTGGACCTCCCCACCCGGTTGTGTTAGGTCAGCCCATAGGAACACTTTGGAGCAACATCCGGGGCAGACCCACAGCAAGATCCCCTCCGTGTAGACCCCACGCGTCCGTTTCCCCCCTCCAGGTGCCGGCGGCAGCGCCGT
>NW_025228111.1:161168-173357 GCF_018294505.1 Triticum aestivum
TATGAAAAAATACCATCGTTCCTATAGCACATGTGCCCACGTCGTGCAAAAAAATCATGATTTTATCGCGCTCCGAGTATTTAGTAATATTGACGCCGCATCGTTACCACAGAACGTCTACTACCGTGTCATCGCCGTCCGTGAGGGGGGGCACGCCCTGGAGACGCGTCCCGCCTCTTCGGACATGCCACCACACCACCCCGCATGTATGAGGGCCTGGTGCGACGCTCCGGTGGCATTGCTACCCCCCCCCCCCAGTGCCCCCGTCCCGCCTATCCCTGTAACGTTTGACCACGGGACCTACCCCTTTGACTTTGCACGGACGGGCTTTGACCAGTGAACCTCCCCACCCGGTTGTGTGAGGTCAGCCCATAGGAACACATTGGAGCAACATCCGGGGAAGACCCACAGCAAGATCCCCTCCGTGTAGACCCCACGCGTCCGTTTCCCCCCTCCAGGTGCCGGCGGCAGCGCCGTTCGTGAGGGGGGCACACCCCGGACACGCGTGCCGGGCGTTTGCAACCGCGACAACACATCCAGACTTGTGAGAGGCCGCCGGCGCAAGATTTGGCGGCATGCTAGCCCCCAGAGGCCGCCGGCCACAGCCATAGACGCGCGAAGGGCAATCCGCGTAGAGGGAATTTTTCGGATACTTCTACATCACCAAAAATTATGAAAAAATACCATCGTTCCTATAACACATGTGCCGACGTCGTGCAAAAAAAATCATGATTTTATCGCGCTCCGAGTATTTAGTAATATTGACGCCGTATCGTTACCACAGAACGTTTACTACCGTGTCATCGCCGTCCGTGAGGGGGGCCACGCCCCGGAGACGCGTCCCGCCTCTTTGGAATGCCACCACACCACCCCGCATGTATGAGGGCCGGTGCGACGCTCTGGTGGCATTGCTACCCCCCAGTGCCCGAGTCCCGCCTAACCCTGTAGCGTTTGACCACGAGATCTACCCCTTTGACTTTGCACGGACGGGCTTTAACCAATGGACCTCCCCACCCGGTTGTGTTAGGTCAGCCCATAGGAACACTTTGGAGCAACATCCGGGAAGTCCCACAGCAAGATCCCCTCCGTGTAGGCCCCATGCGTCCGTTTTCCCCCTCCAGGTGCCGGTGGCAGCGCCGTTCGTGAAGGGGGCACACCCCGGACACGCGTGCTGGGCGTTTGCAACCGCGACAACACTTCCAGACTTGTGAGAGGCTGCCGGCGCAAGATTTGGCGGCATGCTAGCCCCCGGAGGCCTCCGGCCACAGCCGTAGACGCGCGAAGGGCAATCCGCGTAGAGGGAATTTTTCGGATACTTCTCCATCACCAAAAATTATGAAAAAATACCATCGTTCCTATAGCACATGTGCCCACGTGGTGCAAAAAAATCATGATTTTATCGCGCTCCGAGTATTTAGTAATATTGACGCCGCATCGTTACCACAGAACGTCTACTACCGTGTCATCGCCGTCCGTGAGGGGGGCCACGCCACGGAGACGCGTCCCGCCTCTTCGGACATGCCACCACACCACCCCGCATGCATGAGGGCCCGGTGCGACGCTCCGGTGGCATTTATACCCCCAGTGCCCCTGTCTCGCCTAACCCTGTAGCGTTTGACCACGGGATCTACCCCTTTGACTCTGCACGGACGGGCTTTGACCAGTGGACCTCCCCACCTGGTTGTGTTAGGTCAGCCCATAGGGACACATTGGAGCAACATCCGAGGAAGACCCACAGCAAGATCCCCTCAGTGTAGACCTCACGCGTCCGTTTCCCCCTCCAGGTGCCGGCGGCAGCGCCGTTCGTGAGGGGGGCCACCCCGGACACGCGTGCCGGGCGTTTGCAACCGCGACAACACTTCCAGACTTGTGAGAGGCCGCCGGCGCAAGATTTGGCGGCATGCTAGCCCCCGGAGGCCGCCGGCCACAGCCATAGACGCGCGAAGGGCAATCCGCGTAGAGGGAATTTTTCGGATACTTCTCCATCACCAAAAATTATGAAAAAATACCATCGTTCCTATAGCACATGTGCCCACGTCGTGCAAAAAAATCATGATTTTATTGCGCTCCGAGTATTTAGTAATATTGACGCCCCATCGTTACCACAGAACGTCTACTACCGTGTCATCGCCGTCCGTGAGGGGGGCCACGCCCTGGAGACGCGTCCCGCCTCTTCGGACATGCCACCACACCACCCCGCATGTATGAGGGCCCGGTGCGATGCTCCGGTGGCATTGCTACCCCTCCCCCCCAGTGCCCCCGTCCCGCCTAACCCTGTAGCGTTTGACCACGGGATCTACACTTTGACTTTGCACGGACGGGCTTTGACCAGTGGACCTCCCCACCTGGTTGTGTTAGGTCAGCCCATAGGAACACATTGGAGCAACATCCAGGGAAGACCCACAGCAAGATCCCCTCCGTGTAGACCCCACGCGTCTGTTTCCCCCTCCAGGTGCCGGCGGCAGCGCCGTTCGTGAGGGGGGCACACCCGGGACACGCGTGACGGGCGTTTGAAGCCGCGACAACACTTCCAGACTTGTGAGAGGCCGCTGGCGCAAGATTTCGCGGCATGCTAGCCCCCGGAGGCCGCCGGCCACAGCCATAGACGCGCGAAGGGCAATCCGCGTAGAGGGAATTTTTCGGATACTTCTCCATCACCAAAAATTATGAAAAAATACCATCGTTCCTATAACACATGTGCCGACGTCGTGCAAAAAAATCATGATTTTATCGCGCTCCGAGTATTTAGTAATATTGACGCCGTATCGTTACCACAGAACGTCTACTACCGTGTCATCGCCGTCCGTGAGGGGGGCCACGCCCCGGAGACGCGTCCCGCCTCTTTGGAATGCCACCACACCACCCCGCATGTATGAGGGCCGGTGCGACGCTCCGGTGGCATTGCTACCCCCCAGTGCCCCAGTCCCGCCTAACCCTGTAGCGTTTGACCACGAGATCTACCCCTTTGACTTTGCACGGACGGGCTTTGACCAATGGACCTCCCCACCCGGTTGTGTTAGGTCAACCCATAGGAACACTTTGGAGCAACATCCGAGAAGTCCCACAGCAAGATCCCCTCCGTGTAGGCCCCACGCGTCCGTTTTCCCCCTCCAGGTGCCGGTGGCAGTGCCGTTCGTGAAGGGGGCACACCCCGGACACGCGTGCTGGGCGTTTGCAACCGCGACAACACTTCCAGACTTGTGAGAGGCTGCCGGCGCAAGATTTGGCGGCATGCTAGCCCCCGGAGGCCGCCGGCCACAGCCGTAGACGCGCGAAGGGCAATCCGCGTAGAGGGAATTTTTCGGATACTTCTCCATCACCAAAAATTATGAAAAAATACCATCGTTCCTATAGCACATGTGCCCACGTCGTGCAAAAAAATCATGATTTTATCGCGCTCCGAGTATTTAGTAATATTGACGCCGCATCGTTACCACAGAACGTCTACTACCGTGTCATCGCCGTCCGTGAGGGGGGCCACGCCACGGAGACGCGTCCCGCCTCTTCGGACATGCCACCACACCACCCCGCATGCATGAGGGCCCGGTGCGACGCTCCGGTGGCATTTATACCCCCAGTGCCCCCGTCTCGCCTAACCCTGTAGCGTTTGACCACGGGATCTACCCCTTTGACTCTGCACGGACGGGCTTTGACCAGTGGACCTCCCCACCTGGTTGTGTTAGGTCAGCCCATAGGGACACATTGGAGCAACATCCGAGGAAGACCCACAGCAAGATCCCCTCAGTGTAGACCTCACGCGTCCGTTTCCCCCTCCAGGTGCCGGCGGCAGCGCCGTTCGTGAGGGGGGCCACCCCGGACACGCGTGCCGGGCGTTTGCAACCGCGACAACACTTCCAGACTTGTGAGAGGCCGCCGGCGCAAGATTTGGCGGCATGCTAGCCCCCGGAGGCCGCCGGCCACAGCCATAGACGCGCGAAGGGCAATCCGCGTAGAGGGAATTTTTCGGATACTTCTCCATCACCAAAAATTATGAAAAAATACCATCGTTCCTATAG
Source organism: Triticum aestivum (assembly GCF_018294505.1). Taxonomy (NCBI): domain Eukaryota; kingdom Viridiplantae; phylum Streptophyta; class Magnoliopsida; order Poales; family Poaceae; genus Triticum; species Triticum aestivum. Next base: position 165,185 of record NW_025228111.1, read on the forward strand.
CACATGTGCCCACGTCGTGCAAAAAAATCATGATTTTATTGCGCTCCGAGTATTTAGTAATATTGACGCCCCATCGTTACCACAGAACGTCTACTACCGTGTCATCGCCGTCCGTGAGGGGGGCCACGCCCTGGAGACGCGTCCCGCCTCTTCGGACATGCCACCACACCACCCCGCATGTATGAGGGCCCGGTGCGATGCTCCGGTGGCATTGCTACCCCTCCCCCCCAGTGCCCCCGTCCCGCCTAACCCTGTAGCGTTTGACCACGGGATCTACACTTTGACTTTGCACGGACGGGCTTTGACCAGTGGACCTCCCCACCTGGTTGTGTTAGGTCAGCCCATAGGAACACATTGGAGCAACATCCAGGGAAGACCCACAGCAAGATCCCCTCCGTGTAGACCCCACGCGTCTGTTTCCCCCTCCAGGTGCCGGCGGCAGCGCCGTTCGTGAGGGGGGCACACCCGGGACACGCGTGACGGGCGTTTGAAGCCGCGACAACACTTCCAGACTTGTGAGAGGCCGCTGGCGCAAGATTTCGCGGCATGCTAGCCCCCGGAGGCCGCCGGCCACAGCCATAGACGCGCGAAGGGCAATCCGCGTAGAGGGAATTTTTCGGATACTTCTCCATCACCAAAAATTATGAAAAAATACCATCGTTCCTATAACACATGTGCCGACGTCGTGCAAAAAAATCATGATTTTATCGCGCTCCGAGTATTTAGTAATATTGACGCCGTATCGTTACCACAGAACGTCTACTACCGTGTCATCGCCGTCCGTGAGGGGGGCCACGCCCCGGAGACGCGTCCCGCCTCTTTGGAATGCCACCACACCACCCCGCATGTATGAGGGCCGGTGCGACGCTCCGGTGGCATTGCTACCCCCCAGTGCCCCAGTCCCGCCTAACCCTGTAGCGTTTGACCACGAGATCTACCCCTTTGACTTTGCACGGACGGGCTTTGACCAATGGACCTCCCCACCCGGTTGTGTTAGGTCAGCCCATAGGAACACTTTGGAGCAACATCCGAGAAGTCCCACAGCAAGATCCCCTCCGTGTAGGCCCCACGCGTCTGTTTTCCCCCTCCAGGTGCCGGTGGCAGTGCCGTTCGTGAAGGGGGCACACCCCGGACACGCGTGCTGGGCGTTTGCAACCGCGACAACACTTCCAGACTTGTGAGAGGCTGCCGGCGCAAGATTTGGCGGCATGCTAGCCCCCGGAGGCCGCCGGCCACAGCTGTAGACGCGCGAAGGGCAATCCGCATAGAGGGAATTTTTCGGATACTTCTCCATCACCAAAAATTATGAAAAAATACCATCGTTCCTATAGCACATGTGCCCACGTCGTGCAAAAAAATCATGATTTTATCGCGCTCCGAGTATTTAGTAATGTTGACGCCGCATCGTTACCGCAGAACGTCTACTACCGTGTCATCGCCGTCCGTGAGGGGGGCCACGCCCCGGAGACGCGTCCCGCCTCTTCGGACATGCCACCACACCACCCCGCATGTATGAGGGCCCGGTGCGACGCTCCGGTGGCATTTATACCCCCAGTGCCCCCGTCTCGCCTAACCGTGTAGCGTTTGACCACGGGATCTACCCCTTTGACTTTGCACGGACGGGCTTTGACCAGTGGACCTCCCCACCTGGTTGTGTTAGGTCAGCCCATAGGGACACATTGGAGCAACATCCAGGGAAGACCCACAGCAAGATCCCCTCCGTGTAGACCTCACGCGTCCGTTTCCCCCTCCAGGTGCCGGCGGCAGCACCGTTCGTGAGGGGGGCCACCCCGGACACGCGTGCCGGGCGTTTGCAACCGCAACAACACTTCCGGACTTGTGAGAGGCCGCCGGCGCAAGATTTGGTGGCATGCTAGCCCCCGGAGGCCGCCGGCCACAGCCGTTGACAAGCGAAGGGCAATCCGCGTAGAGGGAATTTTTCGGATACTTCTCCATCACCAAAAATTATGAAAAAATACCATCGTTCCTATAGCATATGTGCCACGTCGTGCAAAAAAATCATGATTTTATCGCGCTCCGAGTATTTAGTAATATTGACGCCGCATCGTTACCGCAGAACGTCTACTACCGTGTCATCGCCGTCCATGAGGGGGGCCACGCCCCGGAGACGCATCCCGCCTCTTCGGACATGCCACCACACCACTCCGCATGTATGAGGGCCCGGTGCGACGCTCCGGTGGCATTTATACCCCCAGTGCCCCCGTCTCGCCTAACCCTGTAGCGTTTGACCACGGGATCTACCCCTTTGACTTTGCGCGGACGGGCTTTGACCAATGGACCTCCCCACCCGGTTGTGTTAGGTCAGCCCATAGGAACACATTGGAGCAACATCCGGGGAAGACCCACAGCAAGATCCCCTCCGTGTAGACCCCACGCGTCCGTTTCCCCCCTCTAGGTGCCGGCGGCAGCGCCGTTCGTGAGGGGGGCACATCCCGGACACGCGTGCCGGGCGTTTGCAACCGCGACAACACTTCCAGACTTGTGAGAGGCCGCCGGCGCAAGATTTGGCGGCATGCTAGCCCCCAGGCCGCCGGCCACAGCCATAGACGCGCGAAGGGCAATACGCGTAGAGGGAATTTTTCGGATACTTCCCCATCACCAAAAATTATGAAAAAAATACCATCGTTCCTATAGCACATGTGCCCACGTCGTGCAAAAAAATCATGATTTTATCGCGATCCGAGTATTTAGTAATATTGACGCCGCATCGTTACAGCAGAACGTCTACTACCGTGTCATCACCGTCCGTGAGGGGGGCCACGCCCCGGAGACGCGTCCCGTCTCTTCGGACATGCCACCACACCACCCCGCATGTATGAGGGCCCGGTGCGACGCTCCGGTGGCATTGCTACCCCCAGTGCCCCCGTCCCGCCTAACCCTGTAGTGTTTGACCACGGGATCTACCCCTTTGACTTTGCACGGACGGGCTTTGACCAATGGACCTCCCCACCCGGTTGTGTTAGGTCAGCCCATAGGAACACTTTGGAGCAACATCCGGGGAAGTCCCACAGCAAGATCCCCTCCGTGTAGACCCCACGCGTCCGTTTCCCCCCTCCAGGTGCCGGCGGCAGCGCCGTTCGTGAGGGGGGCACACCCCGGACACGCGTGCCGAGCGTTTGCAACCGCGACAACACTTCCAGACTTGTGAGAGGCCGCCGGCGCAAGATTTGGCGGCATGCTAGCCCCCGGAGGCCGCCGGCCACAGCCGTAGACGCGCGAAGGGCAATCCACGTAGAGGGAATTTTTCGGATACTTCTCCATCACCAAAAATTATGAAAAAAATACCATCGTTCCTATAGCACATGTGCCCACGTCGTGCAAAAAAAATCATGATTTTATCGCGCTCCGAGTATTTAGTAATATTGACGCCGCATCGTTACCGCAGAACGTCTACTACCGTGTCATCGCCGTCCGTGAGGGGGGCCACGCCCCGGAGACGCGTCCCGCCTCTTCGGACATGCCACCACACCACCCCGCATGTATGAGGGCCCGGTGCGACGCTCCGGTGGCATTGCTACCCCCAGTGCCCTCGTCCCGCCTAACCCTGTAGCGTTTGACCACGGGATCTACCCCTTTGACTTTGCACGGACGGGCTTTGACCAGTGGACCTCCCTACCCGGTTGTGTTAGGTCAGCCCATAGGAACACTTTGGAGCAACATCCGGGGCAGACCCACAGCAAGATCCCCTCCGTGTAGACCCCACGCGTCCGTTTCCCCCCTCCAGGTGCCGGCGGCAGCGCCGTCCGTGAGGGGGGCACACCCCGGACACGCGTGCCGGGCGTTTGCAACCGCGACAACACTTCCAGACTTGTGAGAGGCCGCCAGCGCAAGATTTGGCGGCATGCTAGCCCCCGGAGGCCGCCGGCCACAGTCGTAGACGCGCGAAGGGCAATCCGCGTGGAGGGATTTTTTCGGATACTTCTCCATCACCAAAAATTATGAAAAAATACCATCATTCCTATAGCACATGTGCCCACGTCGTGCAAAAAAAATCATGATTTTATCGCACCCCGAGTATTTAGTAATATTGACGCCGCATCGTTACCACAGAACGTCTACTACCGTGTCATCGCCGTCCGTGAGGGGGGCCACGCCCTGGAGACGTGTCCCGCCTCTTCGGACATGCCACCACACCACCCCGCATGTATGAGGGCCCGGTGCGACGCTCCGGTGGCATTGCTACCCCCCAAGTGCCCCCGTCCCGCCAAACCCTGTAGCGTTTGACCACGGGATCTACCCCTTTGACTTTGCACGGACTGGCTTTGACCAGTGGACCTCCCCACCCGGTTGTGTTAGGTCATCCCATAGGAACACATTGGAGCAACATCCGAGGAAGACCCACAGCAAGATCCCCTCCGTGTAGACCCCACGCGTCCGTTTCCCCCCTCCAGGTGCTGGCGGCAGCGCTGTTCGTGAGGGGGGCACACCCCGGACACGCGTGCCGGGCGTTTGCAACCGCGACAACACTTCCAGACTTGTGAGAGGCCGCCGGCGCAAGATTTGGCGGCATGCTAGCCCCCGGAGGCCGCCGGCCACAGCCATAGACGCGCGAAGGGCAATACGCGTAGAGGGAATTTTTCGGATACTTCCCCATCACCAAAAATTATGAAAAAAATACCATCGTTCCTATAGCACATGTGCCCACGTCGTGCAAAAAAATCATGATTTTATCGCGATCCGAGTATTTAGTAATATTGACGCCGCATCGTTACAGCAGAACGTCTACTACCGTGTCATCACCGTCCGTGAGGGGGGCCACGCCCCGGAGACGCGTCCCGTCTCTTCGGACATGCCACCACACCACCCCGCATGTATGAGGGCCCGGTGCGACGCTCCGGTGGCATTGCTACCCCAGTGCCCCCGTCCCGCCTAACCCTGTAGTGTTTGACCACGGGATCTACCCCTTTGACTTTGCACGGACGGGCTTTGACCAATGGACCTCCCCACCCGGTTGTGTTAGGTCAGCCCATAGGAACACTTTGGAGCAACATCCGGGGAAGTCCCACAGCAAGATCCCCTCCGTGTAGACCCCACGCGGCCGTTTCCCCCCTCCAGGTGCCGGCGGCAGCGCCGTTCGTGAGGGGGGCACACCCCGGACACGCGTGCCGAGCGTTTGCAACCGCGACAACACTTCCAGACTTGTGAGAGGCCGCCGGCGCAAGATTTGGCGGCATGCTAGCCCCCGGAGGCCGCGGGCCACAGCCGTAGACGCGCGAAGGGCAATCCGCGTAGAGGGAATTTTTCGGATACTTCTCCATCACCAAAAATTATGAAAAAAATACCATCGTTCCTATAGCACATGTGCCCACGTCGTGCAAAAAAAATCATGATTTTATCGCGCTCCGAGTATTTAGTAATATTGACGCCGCATCGTTACCGCAGAACGTCTACTACCGTGTCATCGCCGTCCGTGAGGGGGGCCACGCCCCGGAGACGCGTCCCGCCTCTTCGGACATGCCACCACACCACCCCGCATGTATGAGGGCCCGGTGCGACGCTCCGGTGGCATTGCTACCCCCAATGCCCTCGTCCCGCCTAACCCTGTAGCGTTTGACCACGGGATCTACCCCTTTGACTTTGCACGGACGGGCTTTGACCAGTGGACCTCCCCACCCGGTTGTGTTAGGTCAGCCCATAGGAACACTTTGGAGCAACATCCGGGGCAGACCCACAGCAAGATCCCCTCCGTGTAGACCCCACGCGTCCGTTTCCCCCCTCCAGGTGCCGGCGGCAGCGCCGTCCGTGAGGGGGGCACACCCCGGACACGCGTGCCGGGCGTTTGCAACCGCGACAACACTTCCAGACTTGTGAGAGGCCGCCAGCGCAAGATTTGGCGGCATGCTAGCCCCCGGAGGCCGCCGGCCACAGTCGTAGACGCGCGAAGGGCAATCCGCGTGGAGGGATTTTTTCGGATACTTCTCCATCACCAAAAATTATGAAAAAATACCATCATTCCTATAGCACATGTGCCCACGTCGTGCAAAAAAAATCATGATTTTATCGCACTCCGAGTATTTAGTAATATTGACGCCGCATCGTTACCAAAGAACGTCTACTACCGTGTCATCGCCGTCCGTGATGGGGGCCACGCCCTGGAGACGTGTCCCGCCTCTTCGGACATGCCACCACACCACCCCGCATGTATGAGGGCCCGGTGCGACGCTCCGGTGGCATTGCTACCCCCCAAGTGCCCCCGTCCCGCCAAACCCTGTAGCGTTTGACCACGGGATCTACCCCTTTGACTTTGCACGGACTGGCTTTGACCAGTGGACCTCCCCACCCGGTTGTGTTAGGTCACCCCATAGGAACACATTGGAGCAACATCCGAGGAAGACCCACAGCAAGATCCCCTCCGTGTAGACCCCACGCGTCCGTTTCCCCCCTCCAGGTGCTGGCGGCAGCGCCGTTCGTGAGGGGGGCACACCCCGGACACGCGTGCCGGGCGTTTGCAACCGCGACAACACTTCCAGACTTGTGAGAGGCCGCCGGCACAAGATTTGGCGGCATGCTAGCCCCCGGAGGCCGCCGGCCACAGCCGTAGACGCCCGAAGGGCAATCCGCGTGGAGCGAATTTTTCGGATACTTCTCCATCACCAAAAATTATGAAAAAATACCATCGTTCCTATAGCACATGTGCCACATCGTGCAAAAAAAATAATGATTTTATCGTGCTCCGAGTATTTAGTAATATTGATGCTGCATCGTTACCGCAGAACGTCTACTACCGTGTCATCGCCGTCCGTGAGTGGGGCCACGCCCCGGAGACGCGTCCCGCCTCTTCGGGCATGCCACCACACCACCCCGCATGTATAAGGGCCCGGTGCGACGCTCCGGTGGCATTGCTACCCCAGTGCCCCCGTCTCGCCTAACCCTGTAGCGTTTGACCACGGGATCTACCCCTTTGACTTTGCACGGACGGGCTTTGAACAATGGACCTCCCCACCCGGTTGTGTTAGGTCAGCCCATAGGAACACATTGGAGCAACATCCGGGGAAGACCCACAGCAAGATCCCCTCTGTGTAGACCCCACGCGTCCGTTTCCCCCCTCCAGGTGCCGGCGGCAGCACCGTTCGTGAGGGGGGCACACCCCAGACACGCGTGCCGGGCGTTTGCAACCGCGACAACACTTCCAGACTTGTGAGAGGCCGGCTGCGCAAGATTTGGCGGCATGCTAGCCCCCGGAGGCCGCCGGCCACAGCCATAGATGTGCGAAGGGCAATCCGCGTAGAGGGAATTTTTCGGATACTTCTCCATCACCAAAAATTATGAAAAAATACCATCGTTCCTATAGCACATGTGCCGACGTCGTGCAAAAAAATTATGATTTTATCGCGCTCCGAGTATTTAGTAATATTGACGCCGCATCGTTACCACAGAACGTCTACTACCGTGTCATCGCCGTCCGTGAGGGGGGCCACCCCCCGGAGACGCGTCCCGCCTCTTCGGACATGCAACCACACCACCCCGCATGTATGAGGGCCCGGTGCGACGCTCCGGTGGCATTGCTACCCCCAGTGCCCTCGTCCCGCCTAACCCTGTAGCGTTTGACCACGGGATCTACCCCTTTGACTTTGCACGGACGGGCTTTGACCAGTGGACCTCCCCACCTGGTCGTATTAGGTCAACCCATAGGAACACTTTGGAGCAACATCCGGGGCAGACCCACAGCAAGATCCCCTCCGTGTAGACCCCACGCGTCCGTTTCCCCCCTCCAGGTGCCGGCGGCAGCGCCGTCCGTGAGGGGGGCACACCCCGGACACGCGTGCCGGGCGTTTGCAACCGCGACAACACTTCCAGACTTGTGAGAGGCCGCCAGCGCAAGATTTGGCGGCGTGCTAGCCCCCGGAGGCCGGCGGCCACAGCCGTAGACGCGCGAAGGGCAATCCGCGTGGAGGGAATTTTTCGGATACTTCTCCATCACCAAAAATTATGAAAAAATACCATCGTTCCTATAGCACATGTGCCCACATCGTGCAAAAAAAATCATGATTTTATCGCGCTCCGAGTATTTAGTAATATTGACGCGGCATCGTTACCACAGAACGTCTACTACCGTGTCATCGCTGTTCGTGAGGGGGGCCACGCCCTGGAGACGCGTCCCGCCTCTTCGGACATTCCACCACACCACCCCGCATGTATGAGGGCCCGGTGC
>NW_025228111.1:173506-174180 GCF_018294505.1 Triticum aestivum
CCCCCCCCCAGTGCCCCCGTCCCGCCTAACCGTGTAGCGTTTGACCACGGGATCTACCCCTTTGACTTTGCACGGACGGGCTTTGACCAGTGGACCTCCCCACCCGGTTGTGTTAGGTCCGCCCATAGGAACACATTGGAGCAACATCCGGGGAAGACCCACAGCAAGATCCCCTCCGTGTAGACCCCACGCGTCCGTTTCCCCCCTCCAGGTGCCGGCGGCAGCGCCGTTCGTGAGGGGGGCACACCCCGGACACGCATGCCGGGCGTTTGCAACCGCGAAAACACTTCCAGACTTGTGGGAGGCCGCTGGCGCAAGATTTGGCGGCATGCTAGCCCCCGGAGGCCGCCCGCCACAGCCGTAGACGCGCGAAGGGCAATCCGCGTAGAGGGAATTTTTCGGATACTTCTCCATCACCAAAAATTATGAAAAAATACCATCGTTCCTATAGCACATGTGCCGACGTCGTGCAAAAAAATCATAATTTTATCGCGCTCCGAGTATTTAGTAATATTGACGCCGCATCGTTACCACAGAACGTCTACTACCGTGTCATCGCCGTCCGTGAGGGGGGCCACGCCCCGGAGACGCGTCCCGCCTCTTCGGACATGCCACCACACCACCCCGCATGTATGAGGGCCCGGTGCGACGCTCCGGTGGCATTGCTACCCCCC
>NW_025228111.1:175456-176782 GCF_018294505.1 Triticum aestivum
AAAAAAAATCATGATTCTATCATGCTCCGAGTATTTAGTAATATTGACGCCGCATCGTTACCGCAGAACGTCTACTACCGTGTCATCGCCGTCCGTGAGGGGGGCCACGCCCCGGAGACGCGTCCCGCCTCTTCGGACATGCCACCACACCACCCCGCATGTATAAGGGCCCGGTGCGATGCTCCGGTGGCATTGCTACCCCCCAGTGCCCCCGTCCTGCCTAACCCTGTCGCGTTTGACCACGGGATCTACCCCTTTGACTTTGCACGGACGGGCTTTGACCAATGGACCTCCCCACCCGGTTGTGTTAGGTCAGCCCATAGGAACACTTTGGAGCAACATCCGGGGAAGTCCCACAGCAAGATCCCCTCCGTGTAGACCCCACGCGTCCGTTTCCCCCCTCCAGGTGCCGGCGGCAGCGCCGTTCGTGAGGGGGGCACACCCCAGACACGCGTGCCGGGCGTTTGCAACCGCAACAACACTTCCAGACTTGTGAGAGGCCGCCGGCGCAAGATTTGGCGGCATGCTAGCCCCCGGAGGCCGACGGCCACAGCCGTAGACGCGCGAAGGGCAATCCTCGTAGAGGGAATTTTTCGAATACTTCTCCATCACCAAAAATTATGAAAAAATACCATCGTTCCTATAACACATGTGCCCACGTCGTGCAAAAAAAATCATGATTTTATCACGCTCCGAGTATTTAGTAATATTGACGCCGCATCGTTACCGCAGAACGTCTACTACCGTGTCATCACCGTCTGTGAGGGGGGCCACGCCCCGGAGACGTGTCCCGCCTCTTCGGACATGCCACCACACCACCCCGCATGTATGAGGGCCTGGTGCAACGCTCCGGTGGCATTGCTACCCCCCCAGTGCCCTCGTCCCGCCTAACCCTGTAGCGTTTGACCACGGGATCTACCCCTTTGACTTTGCACGGACGGGCTTTGACCAGTGGACCTCCCCACCCGGTTGTGTTAGGTCAGCCCATAGGAACACTTTGGAGCAACATCCGGGGCAGACCCACAGCAAGATCCCCTCCGTGTAGACCCCACGCGTCCGTTTCCCCCCTCCAGGTGCCGGCGGCAGCGTCGTCCTTGAGGGGGGCACAACCCGGACACGTGTGCCGGGCGTTTGCAACCGCGACAACACTTCCAGACTTGTGAGAGGCCGCCAGCGCAAGATTTGGCGGCATGCTAGCCCCCGGAGGCCGCCGACCACAGCCGTAGACGCGCGAAGGGCAATCCGCGTGGAGGGAATTTTTCGGATACTTCTCCATCACCAAAAAATATGAAAAAATACCATCGTTCCTATAGCACATGTGCCCAC
>NW_025228111.1:177386-181162 GCF_018294505.1 Triticum aestivum
CCCCCGTCCCGCCTAACCCTGTAGCGTTTGACCAGTGGACCTCCCCACCCGGTTGTGTTAGGTCAGCCCATAGGAACACATTGGAGCAACATCCGGGGAAGACCCACAGCAAGATCCCCTCCGTGTAGACCCCACGCGTCCGTTTCCCCCCTCCAGGTGCCGGTGGCAGCGTCGTCCGTGAGGGGGGCACACCCCGGACAAGGGTGCCGGGCGTTTGCAACCGCGACAACACTTCCAGACTTGTGAGAGGCCGCCACCGCAAGATTTGGCGACATGCTAGCCCCCGGAGGCCGCCGGCCACAGCCGTAGACGCGCGAAGGGCAATCCGCGTGGAGGGAAATTTTCGGATACTTCTCCATAACCAAAAATTATGAAAAAATACCATCATTCCTATAGCACATGTGCCCACGTCGTGCAAAAAAAATCATGATTTTATCGCGCTCCGAGTATTTAGTAATATTGACGCCGCATCGTTACCGCAGAACGTCTACTACCGTGTCATCGCCGTCCGTGAGGGGGGCCACGCCCCGGAGACGCGTCCCACCTCTTCGGACATGCCACCACACCACCCCGCATGTATGAGGGCCCGGTGCGATCCTCCGGTGGCATTGCTACCCCCTAGTGCCCCCGTCCCGCCTAACCCTGTAGCGTTTGACCACGGGATCTACCCCTTTGACTTTGCATGGACGGGCTTTGACCAGTGGACCTCCCCACCTGGTTGTGTTAGGTCAGCCCATAGGAACACATTGGAGCAACATCCGGGGAAGACCCACAGCAAGATCCCCTCCGTGTAGACCCCACGCGTCTGTTTCCCCCTCCAGGTGCCGGCGGCAGCGCCGTTCGTGAGGGGGGCACACCCCGGACACGTGTGCCGGGCGTTTGAAGCCGCGACAACACTTCCAGACTTGTGAGAGGCCGCCGGCGCAAGATTTGGCGGCATGCTAGCCACCGGAGGCCGCCGGCCACAACCATAGACGCGCGAAGGGCAATCCGCGTAGAGGGAATTTTTCGGATACTTCTCCATCACCAAAAATTATGAAAAAATACCACCGTTCCTATAACACTTGTGCCGACGTCGTGCAAAAAAAATCATCATTTTATCGCGCTCCGAGTATTTAGTAATATTGACGCCGCATCGTTACCACAAAACGTCTACTACCGTGTCATCGCTGTTCGTGAGGGGGGCCACGCCCTGGAGACGCGTCCCGCCTCTTCGGACATGCCACCACACCACCCCGCATGTATGAGGGCCCGGTGCGACGCTCCAGTGGCATTGCTACCCCCCCCCAGTGCCCCCGTCCCGCCTAACACTGTAGCGTTTGACCACGGGATCTACCCCTTTGACTTTGCATGGACGGGCTTTGACCAGTGGACCTCCCCACCCGGTTGTGTTAGGTCAGCCCATAGGAACACATTGGAGCAACATCCGGGGAAGACCCACAGCAAGATCCCCTCCGCGTTGATCCCACGCATCCGTTTCCCCCCTCCAGGTGTCGGCGGCAGCGCCGTTCGTGAGGGGGGCACACACCGGACACGCATGCCGGGCGTTTGCAACCGCGAAAACACTTCCAGACTTGTGGGAGGCCGCCGGCGCAAGATTTGGCGGCATGCTCGCCCCCGGAGGCCGCCGGCCACAGCCGTAGACGCGCGAAGGGCAATTCGCGTAGAGGGAATTTTTCGGATACTTCTCCATCACCAAAAATTATGAAAAAATACCATTGTTCCTATAGCACATGTGCCGACGTCGTGCAAAAAAATCATGATTTTATCACGCTCCAAATATTTAGTAATATTGACGCCGCATCGTTACCACAAAACGTCTACTACCGTGTCATCACCGTCCGTGAGGGGGGCCACGCCCCGGAGACGCGTCCCGCCTCTTCGGACATGCCACCACACCACCCCGCATGTATGAGGGCCCGGTGCGACGCTCCGGTGGCATTGCTACCCCCAGTGCCCCCCGTCCCGCCTAACCCTGTAGCGCCTGACCACGGGATCTACCCCTTTGTCTTTGCACGGACGGGCTTTGACCAATGGACCTCCCTACCCGGTTGTGTTAGGTCAGCCCATAGGAACACTTTGGAGCAACATCCGGGGAAGTCCCACAGCAAGATCCCCTCCGTGTAGGCCCCACGCGTCCGTTTCCCTCCTCCTGGTGCCGGCGGCAGCGCCGTTCGTGAGGGGGGCACACCCCGGACACGCGTGCCGGGCGTTTGCAACCGCCACAACACTTCCAGACTTGTGAGAGGCCGTCGGCGCAAGATTTGGCGGCATGCTAGCCCCCGGAGGCCGCCGGCCACAGCCGTAGACGCGCAAAGGGCAATCCGCGTAGAGGGAATTTTTCGGATACTTCTCCATCACAAAAAATTATGAAAAAATACCATTGTTCCTATAGCACCTGTGCCCATGTCGTGCAAAAAAAATCATGATTTTATCGCGCTCCGAGTATTTAGTAATATTGACGCCGCATCGTTACCGCAGAACGTCTACTACCGTGTCATCGCCGTCCGTGAGGGGGGCCACGCCCCGGAGACGCGTCCCGCCTCTTCGGACATGCCACCACACCACCCCGCATGTATGAGGGCCCGGTGCGACGCTCCGGTCGCGTTGCTACCCCCAGTGCCCCCGTCCCGCCTAAACCTGTAGCGTTTGACCACGGGATCTACCCCTTTGACTTTGCATGGACGGGCTTTGACCAATGGACCTCCCCACCCGGTTGTGTTAGGTCAGCCCATAGGAACACTTTGGAGCAACATCCGGGGAAGTCCCACAGCAAGATCCCCTCCGTGTAGACCCCACGCGTCCGTTTCCCCCCTCCAGGTGCCGGCGGCAGTGCCGTTCGTGAGGGGGGCACACCCCGGACATGCGTGCCGGGCGTTTGCAACCGCGACAACACTTCCAGACTTGTGAGAGGCGGCCGACCCAAGATTTGGCGGCATGCTAGCCCCCGGAGGCCGCCGGCCACAGCCATAGACGCGCGAAGGGCAATCCGCGTAGAGGGAATTTTTCGGATACTTCTCCATCACCAAAAATTATGAAAAAATACCATAGTTCCTATAGCACATGTGCCCACGTCGTGCAAAAAAAATCATGATTTTATCGCGCTCCGAGTATTTAGTAATATTGACGCCGCATCGTTACCGCAGAACGTCTACTACCGTGTCATCGCCGTCCGTGAGGGGGGCCACGCCCCGGAGATGCGTCCCGCCTCTTCGGACATGCCACCACACCACCTCGCATGTATGAGGGCCCGGTGCGACACTCCGGTGGCATTGCTACCCCCCCCCCAAGTGCCCTCGTCCCACCGAACCCTGTAGCGTTTGACCACGGGATCTACCCCTTTGACTTTGCACGGACGGGCTTTGACCAGTGGACCTCCCCACCCGGTTGTATTAGGTCAGCCCATAGGAACACTTTGGAGCAACATCCGGGGCAGACACACAGCAAGATCCCCTCCGTGTAGACCCCACGCGTCCGTTTCCCCCCTCTAGGTGCCGGCGGCAGCGCCGTCCGTGAGGGGGGCACACCCCGGACACGCGTGCCGGGCGTTTGCAACCACGACAACACTTCCAGACTTGTGAGAGGCCGCCAACGCAAGATTTGGCGGCATGCTAGCCCCCGGAGGCCGCCGGCCACAGCCGTAGACGCGCGAAGGGCAATCCGCGTGGAGGGAATTTTTCGGATACTTCTCCATCACCAAAAATTATGAAAAAATATCAATGTTCCTATAGCACATGTGCCACGTCGTGCAAAAAAAATCATGATTTTATCGTCCT
>NW_025228111.1:181275-182794 GCF_018294505.1 Triticum aestivum
CCCCCGTCCCGCCTAACCCTGTAGCGCCTGACCACGGGATCTACCCCTTTGTCTTTGCACGGACGGGCTTTGACCAATGGACCTCCCTACCCGGTTGTGTTAGGTCAGCCCATAGGAACACTTTGGAGCAACATCCGGGGAAGTCCCACAGCAAGATCCCCTCCGTGTAGGCCCCACGCGTCCGTTTCCCTCCTCCTGGTGCCGGCGGCAGCGCCGTTCGTGAGGGGGGCACACCCCGGACACGCGTGCCGGGCGTTTGCAACCGCCACAACACTTCCAGACTTGTGAGAGGCCGTCGGCGCAAGATTTGGCGGCATGCTAGCCCCCGGAGGCCGCCGGCCACAGCCGTAGACGCGCAAAGGGCAATCCGCGTAGAGGGAATTTTTCGGATACTTCTCCATCACAAAAAATTATGAAAAAATACCATTGTTCCTATAGCACCTGTGCCCATGTCGTGCAAAAAAAATCATGATTTTATCGCGCTCCGAGTATTTAGTAATATTGACGCTGCATCGTTACCGCAGAACGTCTACTACCGTGTCATCGCCGTCCGTGAGGGGGGCCACGCCCCGGAGACGCGTCCCGCCTCTTCGGACATGCCACCACACCACCCCGCATGTATGAGGGCCCGGTGCGACGCTCCGGTCGCATTGCTACCCCCAGTGCCCCCGTCCCTCCTAAACCTGTAGCGTTTGACCACGGGATCTACCCCTTTGACTTTGCATGGACGGGCTTTGACCAATGGACCTCCCCACCCGGTTGTGTTAGGTCAGCCCATAGGAACACTTTGGAGCAACATCCGGGGAAGTCCCACAGCAAGATCCCCTCCGTGTAGACCCCACGCGTCCGTTTCCCCCCTCCAGGTGCCGGCGGCAGCGCCGTTCGTGAGGGGGGCACACCCCGGACATGCGTGCCGGGCGTTTGCAACCGCGACAACACTTCCAGACTTGTGAGAGGCGGCCGACCCAAGATTTGGCGGCATGCTAGCCCCCGGAGGCCGCCGGCCACAGCCATAGACGCGCGAAGGGCAATCCGCGTAGAGGGAATTTTTCGGATACTTCTCCATCACCAAAAATTATGAAAAAATACCATCGTTCCTATAGCACATGTGCCCACGTCGTGCAAAAAAAATCATGATTTTATCGCGCCCCGAGTATTTAGTAATATTGACGCCGCATCGTTACCGCAGAACGTCTACTACCGTGTCATCGCCGTCCGTGAGGGGGGCCACGCCCCGGAGATGCGTCCCGCCTCTTCGGACATGCCACCACACCACCCCGCATGTATGAGGGCCCGGTGCGACACTCCGGTGGCATTGCTACCCCCCCCCCCCAGTGCCCTCGTCCCACCTAACCCTGTAGCATTTGACCACGGGATCTACCCCTTTGACTTTGCACGGACGGGCTTTGACCAGTGGACCTCCCCACCCGGTTGTATTAGGTCAGCCCATAGGAACACTTTGGAGCAACATCCGGGGCAGACACACAGCAAGATCCCCTCCGTGTAGACCCCACGCGTC
>NW_025228111.1:188092-188574 GCF_018294505.1 Triticum aestivum
CCCGTCCCGCCTATCCCTGTAGCGTTTGACCACGGGACCTACCCCTTTGACTTTGCACGGACGGGCTTTGACCAGTGGACCGCCCCACCCGGTTGAGTGATGTCAGCCCATAGGAACACATTGGAGCAACATCCGGGGAAGACCCACAGCAAGATCCCCTCCGTGTAGACCCCACGCGTCCGTTTCCCCCCTCCAGGTGCCGGCGGCAGCGCCGTTCGTGAGGGGGGCACACCCCGGACACGCGTGCCGGGCGTTTGCAACGGCGAGAACACTTCCAGACTTGTGAGAGGCCGCCGGCGCAAGATTTGGCGGCATGCTAGCCCCCGGAGGCCGCCGGCCACAGCCATAGATGCGCGAAGGGCAATCCGCGTAGAGGGAATTTTTCGGATACTTCTCCATCACCAAAAATTATGAAAAAATACCATCGTTCCTATAGCACATGTGCCCACGTCGTGCAAAAAATATTATGATTTTATTGTGCT
>NW_025228111.1:188584-194708 GCF_018294505.1 Triticum aestivum
TCTACTACCGTGTCATTGCCGTCCGTGAGGGGGGCCACGCCCCGGAGACGCGTCCCGCCTCTTCGGACATGCCACCACACCACCCCGCATGTATGAGGGCCCGGTGCGACGCTCCGGTGGCATTGCTACCCCCCAGTGCCCCCGTCCCACCTAACCGTGTAGCGTTTGACCACGGGATCTACCCCTTTGACTTTGCACGGACGTGCTTTGACCAATGGAACTCCCCACCCGGTTGTGTTAGGTCAGCCCATAGGAACACTTTGGAGCAACATCCGGGGAAGTCCCACAGCAAGATCCCCTCCGTGTAGACCCCACGCGTCTGTTTCCCCCCTCCAGGTGCCGGCGGCAGCGCCATTCGTGAGGGGGGCACACCCCGGACACGCGTGCCGGGCGTTTGCAACCGCGACAACACTTCCAGACTTGTGAGAGGCCGCCGGCGCAAGATTTGGCGGCATGCTAGCCCCCGGAGGCCGCCGGCCACAGCCGTAGACGCGCGAAGGGCAATCCGCGTAGAGGGAATTTTTCGGATACTTCTCCATCATCAAAAATTATGAAAAAATACCATCGTTCCTATAGCACATGTGCCCACGGCGTGCAAAAAAAATCGTGATTTTATCGCGCTCCGAGTATTTAGTAATATTGACGCCGCATCGTTACCGCAGAACGTCTACTACCGTGTCATCGCCGTCCGTGAGGGGGGGCACGCCCCGGAGACGCGTCCCGCCTCTTCGGACATGCCACCACACCACCCCGCATGTATGAGGGCCCGGTGCGACGCTCCGGTGGCATTGCTACCCCCCCCTAGTGCCCTCGTCCCGCCTAACCCTGTAGCGTTTGACCACAGGATCTACCCCTTTGACTTTGCACGGACGGGCTTTGACCAGTGGACCTCCCCACCCGGTTGTGTTAGGTCAGCCCATAGGAACACATTGGAGCAACATCCGGGGAAGACCCACAGCAAGATCCCCTCCGTGTAGACCCCACGCGTCCGTTTCCCCCCTCCAGGTGCCGGCGGCAGCGCCGTCCGTGAGGGCGGCACACCCCGGACACGCGTGCCGGGCGTTTGCAACCGCGACAACACTTCCAGACTTGTGAGAGGCCGCCGGCGCAAGATTTGGCGGCATGCTAGCCCCCGGAGGTCGCCGGCCACAGCCGTAGACGCGCGAAGGGCAATCCGCGTAGAGGGAATTTTTTGGATACTTCTCCATCATCAAAAAATATGAAAAAATACCATCGTTCCTATAGCACATGTGCCCACGGCGTGCAAAAAAAATCATGATTTTATCGCGCTCCGAGTATTTAGTAATATTGACGCCGCATCGTTACCGCAGAACGTCTACTACCGTGTCATCGCCGTCCTTGAGGGGGGCCACGCCCCGGAGACGCGTCCCGCCTCTTCGGACATGCCACCACACCACCCCGCATGTATGAGGGCCCGGTGCGACGCTTCCGTGGCATTGCTACCCCCCCCAGTGCCCTCGTCCGGCCTAACCCTGTAGCGTTTGACCACAGGATCTGCCCTTTTGACTTTGCACGGACGGGCTTGGACCAGTGGACCTCCCCACCCGGTTGTGTTAGGTCAGCCCATAGGAACACTTTGGAGCAACATCCGGGGCAGACCCACAGCAAGATCCCCTCCGTGTAGACCCCACGCGTCCGTTTCCCCCCTCCAGGTGCCGGCGGCAGCGCCGTCCGTGAGGGGGGCACACCCCGGACACGTGTGCCGGGCGTTTGCAACCGCGACAACACTTCCAGACTTGTGAGAGGCCGCCAACGCAAGATTTGGCGGCATGCTAGCCCCCGGAGGCCGCCGGCCACAGCCGTAGACGCGCGAAGGGCAATCCGCGTGGAGGGAATTTTTCGGATACTTCTCCATCACCAAAAATTATGAAAAAATACCATCGTTCCTATAGCACATGTGCCCACGTCGTGCAAAAAAAAATCATGATTTTATCGCGCTCCGAGTATTTAGTAATATTGACGCCGCATCGTTACCACAGAACGTCTACTACCGTGTCATCGCCGTCCGTGAGGGGGGCCACGCCCTGGAGACGCGTCCCGCCTCTTCGGACATGCCACCACACCACCCCGCATGTATGAGGGCCCGGTGCGACGCTCCGGTGGCATTGCTACCCCCCCGCCCAGTGCCCCCGTCCCGCCTAACCGTGTAGCGTTTGACCACGGGATCTACCCCTTTGACTTTGCACGGACGGGCTTTGACCAGTGGACCTCCCCACCTGGTTGTGTTAGGTCAGCCCATAGGAACACATTGGAGCAACATCCAGGGAAGACCCACACCAAGATCCCCTCCGTGTAGACCCCACGCGTCTGTTTCCCCCTCCAGGTGCCGGCTGCAGCGCCGTTGGTGAGGGGGGCACACCCCGGACACGCGTGCCGGGCGTTTGAAGCCGCGACAACACTTCCAGACTTGTGAGAGGCCGCTGGCTCAAGATTTGGCGGCATGCTAGCCCCCGGAGGCAGCCGGCCACAGCCATAGACGCGCGAAGGGCAATCCGCGTAGAGGGAATTTTTCGGATACTTCTCCATCACCAAAAATTATGAAAAAATACCATCGTTCCTATAACACATGTGCCAACGTCGTGCAAAAAAAATCATGATTTTATCGCGCTCCGAGTATTTAGTAATATTGACGCCGCATTGTTACCGCAGAACGTCTACTACCGTGTCATCGCCGTCCGTGAGGGGGGCCACGCCCCGGAGACGCGTCCCGCCTCTTCGGACATGCCACCACACCACCCCGCATGTATGAGGGCCCGGTGCGATGCTCCCGTAGCATTGCTACCCCCCAGTGCCCCCGTCCCGCCTAACCCTGTAGCGTTTGACCACGGGATCTCCCCCTTTGACTTTGCACGGACGGGCTTTGACCAGTGGACCTCCCCACCTGGTTGTGTTAGGTCAGCCCATAGGGAGACATTGGAGTAACATCCGGGGAAGACCCACAGCAAGATCCCCTCCGTGTAGACCCCACGCGTCCGTTCCCCCCTCCAGGTGCCGGCGGCAGCGCCGTTCGTGAGGGGGGCACACCCCGGACACGCGTGCCGGGCGTTTGCAACCGCAACAACACTTCCGGACTTGTGAGAGGCCGCCGGCGCAAGATTTGGCGGCATGCGAGCCCCCGGAGGCCCCCGGCCACAGTCGTAGACGCGCGAAGGGCAATCCGCGTAGAGGGAATTTTTCGGATACTTCTCCATCACCAAAAATTATGAAAAAATACCATTGTTCCAATAACACATGTGCCACGTCGTGCAAAAAAAATCATGATTTTATCGCGCTCCGAGTATTTAGTAATATTGACGCCGCATCGTTACCGCAGAACGTCTACTACCGTGTCATCACCGTCCGTGAGGGGAGCCACGCCCCGGAGACGCATCCCGCCTCTTCGGACATGCCACCACACCACTCCGCATGTATGAGGGCCCGGTGCGACGCTCCGTTGGCATTGATACCCCCCAGTGCCCCCGTCTCGCCTAACCCTGTAGCGTTTGACCACGGGATCTACCCCTTTGACTTTGCGCGGACGGGCTTTGACCAATGGACCTCCCCACCCGGTTGTGTTAGGTCAGCCCATAGGAACACATTGGAGCAACATCCGGGGAAGACCCACAGCAAGATCCCCTCCGTGTAGACCCCACGCGTCCGTTTCCCCCCTCCAGGTGCCGGCGGCGGCGCCGTTCGTGAGGGGGGCACACCCCGGACACGCGTGCCGGGCGTTTGCAACCGCGACAACACTTCCAGACTTGTGAGAGGCCGCCGGCGCAAGATTTGGCGGCATGCTAGCCCCCGGAGGACGCTGGCCACAGCCATAGACGCGCGAAGGGCAAGCCGCGTAGAGGGAATTTTTCGGATACTTCTCCATCACCAAAAATTATGAAAAAAATACCATCGTTCCTATAGCACATGTGCCCAAGTCGTGCAAAAAAATCATGATTTTATCGCGCCCCGAGTATTTAGTAATATTGACACCGCATCGCTACCGCAGAACGTCTACTACCGTGTCATCGCCGTCCGTGAGGGGGGCCACGCCCCGGAGACGCGTCCCCCCTCTTCGGACATGCCACCACACCACCCCGCATGTATGAGGGCCCGGTGCGACGCTCCGGTGGCATTGCTACCCCCAGTGCCCCCGTCCCGCCTAACCCTGTAGCGTTTGACCACGGGATCTACCCCTTTGACTTTGCACGGACGGGCTTTGACCAATGCACCTCCCCACCCGGTTGTGTTAGGTCAGCCCATAGGAATACTTTGGAGCAACATCCGGGGAAGTCCCACAGCAAGATCCCCTCCGTGTAGACCCCACGCGTCCGTTTCCCCCCTCCAGGTGCCGGCGGCAACGCCGTTCGTGAGGGGGGCACACCCCGGACACGCGTGCCGGGCGTTTGCAACCGCGACAACACTTCCAGACTTGTGAGAGGCCGTCGGCGCAAGATTTGGCGGCATGCTAGCCCCCGGAGGCCGCCGGCCACAGCCGTAGACGCGCGAAGGGCAATCCGCGTAGAGGGAATTTTTCGGATACTTCTCCATCACCAAAATTTATGGAAAAATACCATCGTTCCTATAGCACATGTGCCCACGTCATGCAAAAAAATCATGATTTTATCGCGCTCCGAGTATTTAGTAATATTGACGCCGCATCATTACCGCAGAACGTCTACTACCGTGTCATCGCCGTCCGTGAGGGGGGCCACGCCCCGGAGACGCGTCCCGCCTCTTCGGACATGCCACCACACCACCCCACATGTATGAGGGCCCGGTGCGACGCTCCGGTGGCATTGCTACCCCCCAGTGCCCTCGTCCCGCCTAACCTTGTAGCGTTTGACCACGGGATCTACCCCTTTGACTTTGCACGGACGGGCTTTGACCAGTGGACCTCCCCACCCGGTTGTGTTAGGTCAGCCCATAGGAACACTTTGGAGCAACATCCGGGGCAGATCCACAGCAAGATCCCCTCCGTGTAGACCCCACGCGTCCGTTTCCCCCCTCCAGGTGCCGGCGGCAGCGCCGTCCGTGAGGGGGGCACACCCTGGACACGCGTGCCGGGCGTTTGCAACCGCGACAACACTTCCAGACTTGTGAGAGGCCGCCAGCGTAAGATTTGGCGGCATGCTAGCCCCCGGAGGCCGCCAGCCACAGTCGTAGACGCGCGAAGGGCAATCCGCGTGGAGGGAATTTTTCGGATACTTATCCATCACCAAAAATTATGAAAAAATACCATCGTTCCTATAGCACATGTGCCCACGTCGTGCAAAAAAAATCATGATTTTATCGCGCTCCGAGTATTTAGTAATATTGACGCCGCATCGTTACCACAGAACGTTTACTACCGTGTCATCGCCGTCCGTGAGGGGGGCCACGCCCTGGAGACGCGTCCCGCCTCTTCGGACATGCCACCACACCACCCCGCATGTATGAGAGCCTGGTGCGACGCTCCGGTGGCATTGCTACCCACCCAGTGCCCCCGTCCCGCCTAACCCTGTAGCGTTTGACCACGGGATCTACCCCTTTGACTTTGCACGGACTGGCTTTGACCAGTGGACCTCCCCACCCGGTTGTGTTAGGTCAGCCCATAGGAACACATTGGAGCAACATCCGAGGAAGACCCACAGCAAGATCCCCTCCGTGTAGACCCCACGCGCCCGTTTCCCCCCTCCAGGTGCCGGCGGCAGCGCCGTTCGTGAGGGGGACACACCCCGGACACGCGTGCCGGGCGTTTGAAGCCGCGACAACACTTCCAGACTTGTGAGAGGCCGCCGGCGCAAGATTTGGCGGCATGCTAGCCCCCGGAGGCCGCCGGCCACAGTCGTAGACGCGCGAAGGGCAATCCGTGTAGAGGGAATTTTTCGGATACTTCTCCATTACCAAAAATTATGAAAAAATAGCATCGTTCCTATAACACATGTGCCCACGTCGTGGAAAAAAATCATGATTTTATCGCGCTCCGAGTATTTAGTAATATTGACGCCGCATCGTTACCGCAGAACGTCTACTACCGTGTCATCGCCGTCCGTGAGGGGGGCCATGCCCTGGAGACGCGTCCCGCCTCTTCGGACATGCCACCACACCACCCCGCATGTATGAGGCCCCGGTGCGATGCTCTGGTGGCATC
>NW_025228111.1:196040-197575 GCF_018294505.1 Triticum aestivum
ATTGTTCCTATAGCACATGTGCCGACGTCGTGCAAAAAAAATCATGATTTTATCGCGCTCCGAGTATTTAGTAATATTGACGCCGCATCGTTACCACAGAACGTCTACTACCGTGTCATCGCCGTCCGTGAGGGGGGCCACGCCCCGGAGACGCGTCCCGCCTCTTCGGACATGCCACCACACCACCCCGCATGTATGAGGGCCCGATGCGATGCTCCAGTGGCATTGCTACCCCCAGTGCCCCCGTCCCGCCTAACCCTGTAGCGTTTGACCACGGGATCTACCCCTTTGACTTTGCACGGACGGGCTTTGACCAATGGACCTCCCCACCCGGTTATGTTAGGTCAGCCCATAGGAACACTTTGGAGCAACATCCGGGGAAGACCCACAGCAAGATCCCCTCCGTGTAGGCCCCACGCGTCCGTTTCCCCCCTCCAGGTACCGGCGGCAGCGCCGTTCGTGAGGGGGGCACACCCCGGACACGCGTGCCGGGCGTTTGCAACCGCGACAACACTTCCAGACTTGTGAGAGGCCGCCGGCGCAAGATTTGGCGGCATGCTAGCCCCCGGAGGCCGCCGGCCACAGCCGTAGACGCGCGAAGGGCAATCCGCGTAGAGGGAATTTTTCGGATACTTCTCCATCGTCAAAAATTATGAAAAAATACCATCGTTCCTATAGCACATGTGCCCACGGCGTGCAAAAAAAATCATGATTTTATCGCGCTCCGAGTATTTAGTAATATTGACGCCGCATCGTTACCGCAGAACGTCTACTACCGTGTCATCGCCGTCCGTGAGGGGGGCCACGCCCCGGAGACGCGTCCCGCCTCTTCGGACATGCCACCACACCACCCCGCATGTATGAGGGCCCGGTGCGACGCTCCGGTGGCATTGCTCCCCCCCAGTGCCCTCGTCCCGCCTAACCCTGTAGCGTTTGACCACAGGATCTGCCCTTTTGACTTTGCACGGACGGGCTTGGACCAGTGGACCTCCCCACCCGGTTGTGTTAGGTCAGCCCATAGGAACACTTTGGAGCAACATCCGGGGCAGACCCACAGCAAGATCCCCTCCGTGTAGACCCCACGCGTCCGTTTCCCCCCTCCAGGTGCCGGCGGCAGCGCCGTCCGTGAGGGGGGCACACCCCGGACACGTGTGCCGGGCGTTTGCAACCGCGACAACACTTCCAGACTTGTGAGAGGCCGCCAGCGCAAGATTTGGCGGCATGCTAGCCCCCAGAGGCCGCCGGCCACAGCCGTAGACGCGCGAAGGGCAATCCGCGTGGAGGGAATTTTTCGGATACTTCTCCATCACCAAAAATTATGAAAAAATACCATCGTTCCTATAGCACATGTGCCCACGTCGTGCAAAAAAAATCATGATTTTATCGCGCTCCGAGTATTTAGTAATATTGACGCCGCATCGTTACCACAGAACGTCTACTACCGTGTCATCGCCGTTCGTGAGGGGGGCCACGCCCTGGAGACGCGTCCCGCCTCTTCGGACATGCCACCACACCACCCCGCATGTATGAGGGCC
>NW_025228111.1:198977-199607 GCF_018294505.1 Triticum aestivum
CCCCCCAGTGCCCCCGTCCCGCCTATCCCTGTAGCGTTTGACCACGGGACCTACCCCTTTGACTTTGCACGGACGGGCTTTGACCAGTGGACCGCCCCACCCGGTTGTGTGAGGTCAGCCCATAGGAACACATTGGAGCAACATCCGGGGAAGACCCACAGCAAGATCCCCTCCGTGTAGACCCCACGCGTCCGTTTCCCCCCTCCAGGTGCCGGCGGTAGCGCCGTTCGTGAGGGGGGCACACCCCGGACACGCGTGCCGGGCGTTTGCAACCGCGACAACACTTCCAGACTTGTGAGAGGCCGCCGGCGCAAGATTTGGCGGCATGCTAGCCCCCGGAGGCCGCCGGCCACAGCCATAGATGCGCGAAGGGCAATCCGCGTATAGGGAATTTTTCGGATACTTCTCCATCACCAAAAATTATGAAAAAATACCATCGTTCCTATAGCACATGTGCCCACGTCGTGCAAAAAATATTATGATTTTATTGTGCTCCGAGTATTTAGTAATATTGACGCCGCATCGTTACCACAGAACGTCTACTACCGTGTCATCACCGTCCGTGAGGGGGGCCACGCCCTGGAGACGCGTCCCGCCTCTTCGGACATGCCACCACACCACCCCGCATGT
>NW_025228111.1:199617-200881 GCF_018294505.1 Triticum aestivum
CGTGCCGGGCGTTTGCAACCACGACAACACTTCCAGACTTGTGAGAGGCCGCCAACGCAAGATTTGGCGGCATGCTAGCCCCCGGAGGCCGCCGGCCACAGCCGTAGACGCGCGAAGGGCAATCCGCGTGGAGGGAATTTTTCGGATACTTCTCCATCACCAAAAATTATGAAAAAATATCAATGTTCCTATAGCACATGTGCCACGTCGTGCAAAAAAAATCATGATTTTATCGTCCTTCGAGTATTTAGTAATATTGACGCCGCATCGTTACCGCAGAACGTCTACTACCGTGTCATCGCCGTCCGTGAGGGGGGCCACGCCCTGGAGACGCGTCCCGCCTCTTCGGACATGCCACCACACCACCCCGCATGTATGAGGGCCCGGTGCGACACTCCGGTGGCATTGCTACCCCCCCCCCCAGTGCCCTCGTCCCACCTAACCCTGTAGCGTTTGACCACGGGATCTACCCTTTTGACTTTGCACGGACGGGCTTTGACCAATGGACCTCCCCACCCGGTTGTGTCAGGTCAGCCCATAGGAACACTTTGGAGCAACATCCGGGGAAGTCCCACAGCAAGATCCCCTCCGTGTAGACCCCACGCGTCCGTTTCCCCCCTCCAGGTGCCGGCGGCAGCGCCGTTCGTTAGGGGGGCACCCCCCGGACACGCGTGCCGGGCGTTTGCAACCGCAACAACATTTTCCAGACTTGTGAGAGGCCGCCGGCGCAAGATTTGGCAGCATGCTAGCCCCCGGAGGCCGCCGGCCACAGCCGTAGACGCGCGAAGGGCAATCCGCGTAGAGGGAATTTTTCGGATACTTCTCCATCACCAAAAATTATGAAAAAATACCATCGTTCCTATAACACATGTGCCTACGTCGTGCAAAAAAATCATGATTTTATCTCGCTCCGAGTATTTAGTAATATTGACGCCGCATCGTTACCGCAGAACGTCTACTACCGTGTCATCGCCGTCCGTGAGGGGGGCCACGCCCCGGAGACGTGTCCCGCCTCTTCGGACATGCCACCACACCATGCCGCATGTATGAGGGGCCGGTGCAACGCTCCGGTGGCATTGCTACCCCCCAGTGCCCTCGTCCCGCCTAACCCTGTAGCGTTTGACCACGGGATCTACCCCTTTGACTTTGCACGGACGGGCTTTGACCAGTGGACCTCCCCACCCGGTTGTGTTAGGTCAGCCCATAGGAACACTTTGGAGCAACATCCGGGGCAGACCCACAGCAAGATCCCCTCCGTGTAGAC
>NW_025228111.1:208857-212431 GCF_018294505.1 Triticum aestivum
GTCCCGCCTAACCCTGTAGCGTTTGACCACAGGATCTACCCCTTTGACTTTGCACGGACGGGCTTTAACCAGTGGACCTCCCCACCCGGTTGTGTTAGGTCAGCCCATAGGAACACATTGGAGCAACATCCGGGGAAGACCCACAGCAAGATCCCCTCCGTGTAGACCCCACGCGTCCGTTTCCCCCCTCCAGGTGCCGGCGGCAGCGCCGTTCGTGAGGGGGGCACACCCCGGACATGCGTGTCGGGCGTTTGCAACCGCGACAACACTTCCAGACTTGTGAGAGGCCGCCGGCGCAAGATTTGGCGGCATGCTAGCCCCCGGAGGTCGCCGGCCACAGCCATAGACGCGCGAAGGGTAATCCGCGTAGAGGGAATTTTTTGGATACTTCTCCATCACCAAAAATTATGAAAAAATACCATCGTTCCTATAGCACATGTGCCACGTTGTGCAAAAAAAATCATGATTTTATCGCGCTCCAAGTATTTAGTAATATTGACGCCGCATCGTTACCGCAGAACGTCTACTACCGTGTCATCGCCGTCCGTGAGGGGGGCCACGCCCCGGAGACGCGACCCACCTCTTCGGACATGCCACCACACCACGCCGCATGTATGAGGGCCCGGTGCGACGCTCTGGTGGCATTGCTACCGCCCCCCCCAGTGCCCCCGTCCCGCCTAACCCTGTAGCGTTTGACCACGGGATCTACCCCTTTGACTTTGAAGGGACGGGCTTTGACCAATGGACCTCCCCACCCGGTTGTGTTAGGTCAGCCCATAGGAACACATTGGAGCAACATCCGGGGAAGACCCACAGCAAGATCCCCTCCGTGTAGACCCCACGCGTCCGTTTCCCCCCTCCAGGTGCTGGCGGCAGCGCCGTTCGTGAGGGGGGCACACCCCGGACACGCGTGCCGGGCGTTTGCAACCGCGACAACACTTCCAGACCTGTGAGAGCCTTCCGGCGCAAGATTTGGCGGCATGCTAGCCCCCGGAGGCCGCCGGCCACAGCCATAGACGCGCGAAGGGCAATCCGCGTAGAGGGAATTTTTCGGATACTTCTCCATCACCAAAAATTATGAAAAAATACCATCGTTCCTATAGCACATGTGCCACGTCGTGCAAAAAAAATCATGATTTTATTGCGCTCCGAGTATTTAGTAATATTGACGCCGCATCGTTACCACAGAACGTCTACTACCGTGTCATCGCCGTCCGTGAGGGGGGCCACGCCCTGGAGACGCGTCCCGCCTCTTCGGACATGCCACCACACCACCCCGCATGTATGAGGGCCTGGTGCGACGCTCCGGTGGCATTGCTACCCCCCAGTGCCCCCGTCCCGCCTAACCCTGTAGCGTTTGACCACGGGATCTACCCCTTTGACTTTGCACGGACGGGCTTTGACCAATGGACCTTCCCACCCGGTTGTGTTAGGTCAGCCCATAGGAACACTTTGAAGCAACATCCGGGGAAGTCCCACAGCAAGATCCCCTCCGTGTAGACCCCACGCGTCTGTTTCCCCCCTCCAGGTGCCGGCGGCAGCGCCGTTCGTGAGGGGGGCACACCCCGGACACGCGTGACGGGCGTTTGCAGCCGCGACAACACTTCCAGACTTGTGAGAGGCCGCCGGCGCAAGATTTGGCAGCATGCTAGCCCCCGGAGGCCGCCGGCCACAGCCGTAGACGCGCGAAGGGCAATCTGCGTAGAGGGATTTTCTCGGATACTTCTCCATCACCAAAAAATATGAAAAAATACCATCGTTCCTATAGCACATGTGCCCACGTCGTGAAAAAAAAATCATGAATTATCGCGCTCCGAGTATTTAGTAATATTGACGCCGCATCGTTACCGCAGAACGTCTACTACCGTGTCATCGCCGTCCGTGAGGGGGGCCACGCCCCGGAGACGCGTCCCGCCTCTTCGGACATGCCACCACACCACCCCGCATGTATGAGGGCCCGGTGCGACGCTCCGGTGGCATTGCTACCCCCAGTGCCCCCGTCCCGCCTAACCGTGTAGCGTTTGACCACGGGATCTACCCCTTTGACTTTGCACGGACGGGCTTTGACCAATGGACCTCCCCACCCGGTTGTGTTAGGTCAGCCCATAGGAACACTTTGGAGCAACATCCGGGGAAGACCCACAGCAAGATCCCCTCCGTGTAGACCCCACGCGTCCGTTTCCCCACTCCAGGTGCCGGCGGCAGCGCCGTTCGTGAGGGGGGCACACCCCGGACACGTGTGTCGGGCGTTTGCAACCGCGACAACACTTCTAGACTTGTGAGAGGCCGCCCGCGCAAGATTTGGCGGCATGCTAGCCCCCGGAGGCCGCCGGCCACAGCCGTAGACACGCGAAGGGCAATCCGCGTGGAGGGAATTTTTCGGATACTTCTCCATCACCAAAAATTATGAAAAAATACCATCGTTACTATAGCACATGTGCCCACGTCGTGCAAAAAAAATCATGATTTTATCGCGCTCCGAGTATTTAGTAATATTGACGCCGCATCGTTACCGCAGAACGTCTACTACCGTGTCATCGCCGTCCGTGAGGGGGGCCACGCCCCGGAGACGCGTCCCGCCTCCTCGGACATGCCACCACACCACCCCGCATGTATGAGGGTCCGGTGCGATGCTCCCGTGGCATTGCTACCCCCCAGTGCCCCCGTCCCGCCTAACCCTGTAGCGTTTGACCACGGGATCTACCCCTTTGACTTTGCATGGACGGGCTTTGACCAGTGGACCTCCCCACCTGGTTGTGTTAGGTCTCCCCATAGTAACACATTGGAGCAACATTCGGGGAAGACCCACAGCAAGATCCCATTCGTGTAGACCCCACGCGTCTGTTTCCCCCTCCAGGTGCCGGCGGCAGCGCCGTTCGTGAGGGGGGCACACCCCGGACACGCGTGCCGGGCGTTTGAAGCCGCGACAACACTTCCAGACTTGTGAGAGGCCGCCGGCGCAAGAGTTGGCGGCATGCTAGCCCCCGGAGGCCGCCGGCCACAACCATAGACGCGCGAAGGGCAATCCGCGTAGAGGGAATTTTTCGGATACTTCTCCATCACCAAAAATTATAAAAAAATACAATTGTTCCTATAGCACATGTGCCGACGTCGTGCAAAAAAAATCATGATTTTATCGCGCTCCGAGTATTTAGTAATATTGACGCCGCATCGTTACCACAGAACGTCTACTACCGTGTCATCGCCGTCCGTGAGGGGGGCCACGCCCCGGAGACGCGTCCCGCCTCTTCGGACATGCCACCACACCACCCCGCATGTATGAGGGCCCGATGCGATGCTCCAGTGGCATTGCTACCCCCAGTGCCCCCGTCCCGCCTAACCCTGTAGCGTTTGACCACGGGATCTACCCCTTTGACTTTGCACGGACGGGCTTTGACCAATGGACCTCCCCACCCGGTTATGTTAGGTCAGCCCATAGGAACACTTTGGAGCAACATCCGGGGAAGACCCACAGCAAGATCCCCTCCGTGTAGGCCCCACGCGTCCGTTTCCCCCCTCCAGGTACCGGCGGCAGCGCCGTTCGTGAGGGGGGCACACCCCGGACACGCGTGCC
>NW_025228111.1:214430-225014 GCF_018294505.1 Triticum aestivum
GCCTCTTCGGACATGCCACCACACCACCCCGCATGTATGAGGGCCCGGTGCGATGCTCCCGTAGCATTGCTACCCCCCAGTGCCCCCGTCCCGCCTAACCCTGTAGCGTTTGACCACGGGATCTACCCCTTTGACTTTGCACGGACGGGCTTTGACCAGTGGACCTCCCCACCTGGTTGTGTTAGGTCAGCCCATAGGGAGACATTGGAGTAACATCCGGGGAAGACCCACAGCAAGATCCCCTCCGTGTAGACCCCACGCGTCCGTTCCCCCCTCCAGGTGCCGGCGGCAGCGCCGTTCGTGAGGGGGGCACACCCCGGACACGCGTGCCGGGCGTTTGCAACCGCAACAACACTTCCGGACTTGTGAGAGGCCGCCGGCGCAAGATTTGGCGGCATGCGAGCCCCCGGAGGCCCCCGGCCACAGCCGTAGACGCGCAAAGGGCAATCCGCGTAGAGGGAATTTTTCGGATACTTCTCCGTCACCAAAAATTATGAAAAAATACCATCGTTCCAATAACACATGTGCCACGTCGTGCAAAAAAAATCATGATTTTATCGCGCTCCGAGTATTTAGTAATATTGACGCCGCATCGTTACCGCAGAACGTCTACTACCGTGTCATCACCGTCCGTGAGGGGGGCCACGCCCCGAAGACGCATCCCGCATCTTCAGACATGCCACCACACCACTCCGCATGTATGAGGGCCCGGTGCGACGCTCCGTTGGCATTGATACCCCCCAGTGCCCCCGTCTCGCCTAACCCTGTAGCGTTTGACCACGGGATCTACCCCTTTGACTTTGCGCGGACGGGCTTTGACCAATGGACCTCCCCACCCGGTTGTGTTAGGTCAGCCCATAGGAACACATTGGAGCAACATCCGGGGAAGACCCACAGCAAGATCCCCTCCGTGTAGACCCCACGCGTCCATTTCCCCCCTCCAGGTGCCGGCGGCAGCGCCGTTCGTGAGGGGGGCACACCCCGGACACGCGTGCGGGCGTTTGCAACCGCGACAACACTTCCAGACTTGTGAGAGGCCGCCGGTGCAAGATTTGGCGGCATGCTAGCCCCCGGAGGCCGCCGGCCACAGCCATAGACGCGCGAAGGGCAAGCCGCGTAGAGGGAATTTTTCGGATACTTCTCCATCACCAAAAATTATGAAAAAAATACCATCGTTCCTATAGCACATGTGCCCACGTCATGCAAAAAAATCATGATTTTATCGCGCTCCGAGTATTTAGTAATATTGACACCGCATCGCTACCGCAGAACGTCTACTACCGTGTCATCGCCGTCCGTGAGGGGGGCCACGCCCCGGAGACGCGTCCCCCCTCTTCGGACATGCCACCACACCACTCCGCATGTATGAGGGCCCGGTGCGACGCTCCGGTGGCATTGCTACCCCCAGTGCCCCCGTCCCGCCTAACCCTGTAGCGTTTGACCACGGGATCTACCCCTTTGACTTTGCACGGACGGGCTTTGACCAATGGACCTCCCCACCCGGTTGTGTTAGGTCAGCCCATAGGAATACTTTGGAGCAGCATCCGGGGAAGTCCCACAGCAAGATCCCCTCCGTGTAGACCCCACGCGTCCGTTTCCCCCCTCCAGGTGCCGGCGGCAGCGCCGTTCGTGAGGGGGGCACACCCCGGACACGCGTGCCGGGCGTTGGCAACCGCGACAACACTTCCAGACTTGTGAGAGGCCGTCGGCGCAAGATTTGGCGGCATGCTAGCCCCCGGAGGCCGCCGGCCACAGTCGTAGACGCGCGAAGGGCAATCCGCGTAGAGGGAATTTTTCGGATACTTCTCCATCACCAAAAATTATGGAAAAATACCATCGTTCCAATAGCACATGTGCCCACGTCATGCAAAAAAATCATGATTTTATCGCGCTCCGAGTATTTAGTAATATTGACGCTGCATCGTTACCGCAGAACGTCTACTACCGTGTCATCGCCGTCCGTGAGGGGGGCCACACCCCGGAGACGCGTCCCGCCTCTTCGGACATGCCACCACACCACCCCACATGTATGAGGGCCCGGTGCGACGCTCCGGTGGCATTGCTACCCCCCAGTGCCCTCGTCCCGCCTAACCCTGTAGCGTTTGATCACGGGATCTACCCCTTTGACTTTGCACGGACGGGCTTTGACCAGTGGACCTCCCCACCCGGTTGTGTTAGGTCAGCCCATAGGAACACTTTGGAGCAACATCCGGGGCAGATCCACAGCAAGATCCCCTCCGTGTAGACCCCACGCGTCCGTTTCCCCCCTCCAGGTGCCGGCGGCAGCGCCGTCCGTGAGGGGGGCACACCCCGGACACGCGTGCCGGGCGTTTGCAACAGTGACAACACTTCCAGACTTGTGAGAGGCCGCCAGCGCAAGATTTGGCGGCATGCTAGCCCCCGGAGGCCGCCGGCCACAGTCGTAGACGCGCGAAGGGCAATCCGCGTGGAGGGAATTTTTCGGATACTTCTCCATCACCAAAAATTATGAAAAAATACCATCGTTCCTATAGCACATGTGCCCACGTCGTGCAAAAAAAATCATGATTTTATCGCGCTCCGCGTATTTAGTAATATTGACGCCGCATCGTTACCACAGAACGTCTACTACCGTGTCATCGCCGTCCGTGAGGGGGGCCACGCCCTGGAGACGCGTCCCGCCTCTTCGGACATGCCACCACACCACCCCGCATGTATGAGGGCCTGGTGCGACGCTCCGGTGGCATTGCTACCCCCCCCAGTGCCCCCGTCCCGCCTAACCCTGTAGCGTTTGACCACGGGATCTACCCCTTTGACTTTGAAGGGACGGGCTTTGACCAATGGACCTCCCCACCCGGTTGTGTTAGGTCAGCCCATAGGAACACAATGGAGCAACATCCGAGGAAGACCCACAGCAAGATCCCCTCCGTGTAGACCCCACGCGCCCGTTTCCCCCCTCCAGGTGCCGGCGGCAGCGCCGTTCGTGAGGGGGACACACCCCGGACACGCGTGCCAGGCGTTTGTAGCCGCGGCAACACTTCCAGACTTGTGAGAGGCCGCCGGCGCAAGATTTGGCGGCATGCTAGCCCCCGGAGGCCGCCGGCCACAGTCGTAGACGCGCGAATGGCAATCCGTGTAGAGGGAATTTTTCGGATACTTCTCCATTACCAAAAATTATGAAAAAATAGCATCGTTCCTATAACACATGTGCCCACGTCGTGCAAAAAAAATCATGATTTTATCGCGCTCCGAGTATTTAGTAATATTGACGCCGCATCGTTACCGCAGAACATCTACTACCGTGTCATCGCCGTCCGTGAGGGGGGCCATGCCCTGGAGACGCGTCCCGCCTCTTCGGACATGCCACCACACCACCCCGCATGTATGAGGGCCCGGTGCGACGCTCTGGTGGCATTGCTACCGCCCCCCCCAGTGCCCCCGTCCCGCCTAACCCTGTAGCGTTTGACCACGGGATCTACCCCTTTGACTTTGAAGGGACGGGCTTTGACCAATGGACCTCCCCACCCGGTTGTGTTAGGTCAGCCCATAGGAACACATTGGAGCAACATCCGGGGAAGACCCACAGCAAGATCCCCTCCGTGTAGACCCCACGCGTCCGTTTCCCCCCTCCAGGTGCCGGCGGCAGCGCCGTTCGTGAGGGGGGCACACCCCGGACACGTGTGCCGGGCGTTTGCAACCGCGACAACACTTCCAGACCTGTGAGAGCCCGCCGGCGCAAGATTTGGCGGCATGCTAGCCCCCGGAGGCCGCCGGCCACAGCCATAGACGCGCGAAGGGCAATCCGCGTAGAGGGAATTTTTCGGATACTTCTCCATCACCAAAAATTATGAAAAAATACCATCGTTCCTATAGCACATGTGCCACATCGTGCAAAAAAAAATCATGATTTTATCGCGCTCCGAGTATTTAGTAATATTGACGCCGCATCGTTACCGCAGAACGTCTACTACCGTGTCATCGCCGTCCGTGAGGGGGGCCACGCCCTGGAGACGCGTCCCGCCTCTTCGGACATGCCACCACACCACCCCGCATGTATGAGGGCCTGGTGCGACGCTCCGGTGGCATTGCTACCCCCCAGTGCCCCCGTCCCGCCTAACCCTGTAGCGTTTGACCACGGGATCTACCCCTTTGACTTTGCACGGACGGGCTTTGACCAATGGACCTTCCCACCCGGTTGTGTTAGGTCAGCCCATAGGAACACTTTGAAGCAACATCCGGGGAAGTCCCACAGCAAGATCCCCTCCGTGTAGACCCCACGCGTCCGTTTCCCCCCTCCAGGTGCCGGCGGCAGCGCCGTTCGTGAGGGGGACACACCCCGGACACGCGTGCCGGGCGTTTGAAGCCGCGACAACACTTCCAGACTTGTGAGAGGCCGCCGGCGCAAGATTTGGCAGCATGCTAGCCCCCGGAGGCCGCCGGCCGCAGCCATAGACGCGCGAAGGGCAATCCGCATAGAGGGAATTTTTCAGATACTTCTCCATCGCCAAAAATTATGAAAAAATACCATCGTTCCTATAGCACATGTGCCACATCGTGCAAAAAAAATCATGATTTTATCGCGCTCCGAGTATTTAGTAATATTGACGCCGCATCGTTACCGCAGAACGTCTACTACCGTGTCATCGCCGTCCGTGAGGGGGGCCACGCCCCGGAGACGCGTCCCGCCTATTCGGACATGCCACCACACCACCCCGCATGTATGAGGGCCCGGTGCGACGCTCCGGTGGCATTGCTACCCCCAGTGCCCCCGTCCCGCAACACCCTGTAGCGTTTGACCACGGGATCTACCCCTTTGACTTTGCACGGACGGACTTTGACCAATGGACCTCCCCACCCGGTTGTGTTAGGTCAGCCTATAGGAACACTTTGGTGCAACATCCGGGGAAGTCCCACAGCAAGATCCCCTCCGTGTAGACCCCACGCGTCCGTTTCCCCCCTCCAGGTGCCGGCGGTAGCGCCGTTCTTGAGGGGGGCACACCCCGGACATGCGTGCCAGGTGTTTGCAACCGCGACAACACTTCCAGACTTGTGAGAGGCCGCCGGCACAAGATTTGGCGGCATGCTAGCCCCCGGAGGCCGCCGGCCACAGCCGTAGACGCGCGAAGGGCAATCCGCATAGAGGGAATTTTCGGATACTTCTCCATCACAAAAAATTATGAAAAAATACCATCGTTCCTATAGCACATGTGCCCACGTCGTGCAAAAAAAATCATGATTTTATCGCGCTCCGAGTATTTAGTAATATTGACGCCGCATCGTTACCGCAGAACGTCTACTACCGTGTCATCGCCGTCTGTGAGGGGGGCCACGCCCCAAAGACGCGTCCCGCCTCTTCGGACATGCCACCACACCACCCCGAATGTATGAGGGCCCGGTGCGATGCTCCGGTGGCATTGCTACCCCCCAGTGCCCCCGTCCCGCCTAACCCTGTAGCGTTTGACCACGGGATCTGCCCCTTTGACTTTGCACGGACGGGCTTTGACCAGTGGACCTCCCCACCCGGTTGTGTTAGGTCAGCCCATAGGAACACTTTGGAGCAACATCCGGGGCAGACCCACAGCAAGATCCCCTCCGTGTAGACCCCACGCGTCCGTTTCCCCCCTCCACGTGCCGGCGGCAGCGCCGTCCGTGAGGGGGGCACATCCCGGACACGCGTGCCGGGCATTTGTAACCGCGACAACACTTCCAGACTTGTGAGAGGCCGCCGACGCAAGATTTGGCGGCATGCTAGCCCCCGGAGGCCGCCGGCCACAGCCGTAGACGCGCGAAGGGCAATCCGCGTAGAGGGAATTTTTCGGATACTTCTCCATCACCAAAAATTATGAAAAAACACCATCGTTCTTGTAGCACATGTGCCAACGTCGTGCAAAAAAATCATGATTTTATCGCGCTCCGAGTATTTAGTAATATTGACGCCGCATCGTTACCACAAAACGTCTACTACCGTGTCATCGCCGTCCGTGAGGGGGGCCACGCCCTGGAGACGCGTCCCGCCTCTTCGGACATGCCACCACACCACCCCGCATGTATGAGGGCCCAGTGCGACGCTCCGGTGGCATTGCTACCCCCCAGTGCCCCCGTCCCGCCTAACCCTATAGCGTTTGACCATGGGATCTACCCCTTTGACTTTGCACGGACGGGCTTTGACCAGTGGACCTCCCCACCCGGTTGTGTTAGGTCAGCCCATAGGAACACATTGGAGCAACATCCGGGGAAGACCCACAGCAAGATCCCCTCCGTGTAGACCCCACGCGTCCGTTTCCCCCCTCCAGGTGCCGGCGGCAGCGCCGTTCATGGGGGGGGGCACACCCCGGACACGCGTGCCGGGCGTTTGCAACCGCGACAACACTTCCAGACTTGTGAGAGGCCGCCGGCGCAAGATTTGGCGGCATGCTAGCCCCCGGAGGCCGCCGGCCATAGCCGTAGACGCGCGAAGGGCAATCCGCATAGAGGGAATTTTTCGGATACTTCTCCATCACCAAAAATTATGAAAAAATACCATCGTTCCTATAGCACATGTGCCCATGTCGTACAAAAAAAATCATGATTTTATCGCGCTCCGAGTATTTAGTAATATTGACACCGCATCGTTACCGCAGAACGTCTACTACCGTGTCATCGCCGTCCGTGAGGGGGGCCACGCCCCGGAGACGCGTCCCGCCTCTTCGGACATGCCACCACACCACCCCGCATGTATGAGGGCCCGGTGCGACGCTCCGGTGGCATTGCTACCCCCCCCCACTGCCCTCGTCCCGCCTAACCCTGTGGCGTTTGACCACGGGATCTACCCCTTTGACTTTGCACGGACGGGGTTTGACCAGTGGACCTCCCCACCCGGTTGTGTTAGGTCAGCCCATAGGAACACTTTGGAGCAACATCCGGGGCAGACCCACAGCAAGATCCCCTCCGTGTAGACCCCACGCGTCCGTTTCCCCCCTCCAGGTGCCGGCGGCAGCGCCGTCCATGAGGGGGGCACACCCCGGACACGTGTGCCGGGCGTTTGCAACCGCGACAACACTTCCATACTTGTGAGAGGCCGCCAGCGCAAGATTTGGCGGCATGCTAGCCCCCAGAGGCCGCCGGCCACACCCATAGACGCGCGAAGGGCAATCCGCGTAGAGGGAATTTATCGAATACTTCTCCATCACCAAAAATTATGAAAAAATACCATCGTTCCTATAGCACATGTGCCCACGTCGTGCAAAAAAAATCATGATTTTATCGCGCTCCGAGTATTTAGTAATATTGACGCCGCATCGTTACCACAGAACGTCTACTACCGTGTCATCGCTGTCCGTGAGGGGGGCCACGCCCCGGAGACGTGTCCCGCCTCTTCGGACATGCCACCACACCACCCCGCATGTATGAGGGCCCGGTGCGACGCCCCGGTGGCATTGCTACCCCCCCTCCCCAGTGCCCCCGTCCCGCCTAACCCTGTAGCGTTTGACCACAAGATCTACCCCTTTGACTTTGCATGGATGGGCTTTGACCAGTGGACCTCCCCACCCAGTTGTGTTAGTTCAGCCCATAGGAACACATTGGAGCAACATCCGGGGAAGACCCACAGCAAGATCCCCTCCGTGTAGACCCCACGCGTTCGTTTCCCCCTCCAGGTGCCGGCGGCAGCGCCGTTCGTGAGGGGGGCACACCCCGGACACGCGTGCCGGGCGTTTGCAACCGCGACAACACTTCCAGACTTGTGAGAGGCCGCCGGTGCAAGATTTGGCGGCATGCTAGCCCCCAGAGGCCGCCGGCCATAGCCATAGACGCACGAAGGGCAATACGCGTAGAGGGAATTTTTCAGATACTTCTCCATCACCAAAATTTATGAAAAAATACCATCGCTCCTATAGCACATGTGCCACGTCGTGCAAAAAAAATCATGATTTTATCGTGCTCCGAGTATTTAGTAATATTGACGCCGCATCGTTACCACAGAACGTCTACTACCATGTCATCGCCGTCCGTGAGCGGGGCCACGCTCCGGAGGCGCGTCCCGCCTCTTCGGACATCCCACCACACCACCCCACATGTATGAGGGCCCGGTGCGACACTCCGGTGGCATTGCTACCCCCCAGTGCCCCCGTCCCGCCTAACCCTGTAGCGTTTGACCACGGGAACTACCCCTTTGACTTTGCACGGACGGGCTTTGACCAATGGACCTCCACACCCGGTTGTGTTAGGTCAGCCCATAGGAACACTTTGGAGCAACATCCGGGGAAGTCCCACAGCAAGATCCCCTCCGTGTAGACCCCACGCGTCCGTTTCCCCCCTCTAGGTGCCGGCGGCAGCGCCGTTCATGAGGGGGGCACACCCCTGACACGCGTGCCGGGCGTTTGCAGCTGCGACAACACTTCCAGACTTGAGAGAGGCCGCCGGCGCAAGATTTGGCGGCATGCTAGCCCCCGGAGGCCGCCGGCCACAGCCGTAGACGCGCGAAGGGCAATCCGTGTAGAGGGAATTTTTCGGATACTTCTCCATCACCAAAAATTATGAAAAAATACCATCGTTCCTATAGCACATGTGCCCACGTCGTGCAAAAAAAATCATGATTTTATCACGCTCCGAGTATTTAGTAATATTGACGCCGCATCGATACCGCAGAACGTCTACTACCGTGTCATCGCTGTCCGTGAGGGGGGCCACGCCCTGGAGACGCGTCCCACCTCTTCGGACATGCCACCACACCACCCCGCATGTATGAGGGCCCGGTGCGACGCTCCGGTGGCATTGCTACCCCAGTGCCCCCGTCCCGCCTAACCCTGTAGCGTTTGACCACGGGATCTACCCCTTTGACTTTGCACGGACGGGCTTTGACCAGTGGACCTCCCCACCCGGTTGTGTTAGGTCGGCCCATAGGAACACTTTGGAGCAACATCCGGGGCAGACCCACAGCAAGATCCCCTCCGTGTAGACCCCACGCGTCCGCTTCCCCCCTCCAAGTGCCGGCGGCAGCGCCGTCCGTGAGGGGGGCACACCCCGGACACGCGTGCCGGGCGTTTGCAACCGCGACAACACTTCCAGACTTGTGAGAGGCCGCCGGCGCAAGATTTGGCGGCATGCTAGCCCCCGGAGGCCGCCGGCCACAGCCGTAGACGCGCGAAGGGCAATCCGCGTAGAGGGAATTTTTCGGATACTTCTCCATCACCAAAAATTATGAAAAAATACCATCGTTCCTATAGCACATGTGCCCACGTCGTGCAAAAAAATCATGATTTTATCGCACTCCGAGTATTTAGTAATATTGACGCCGCATCGTTACCGTAGAACGTCTACTACCGTGTCATCGCCGTCCGTGAGGGGGGCCACGCCCTGGAGACGCATCCCACCTCTTCGGACATGCCACCACACCACCCCGCATGTATGAGGGCCCGGTGCAACGCTCCGGTGGCATTGCTACCCCCCAGTGCCCCCGTCCCGCCTAACCCTGTATCGTTTGACCACGGGATCTACCCCTTTGACTTTGCACGGACGGGCTTTGACCAGTGGACCTCCCCACCCGGTTGTGTTAGGTCAGCCCATAGGAACACTTTGGAGCAACATCTGGGGCAGACCCACAGCAAGATCCCCTCCGTGTAGACCCCACGCGTCCGTTTCCCCCCTCCAGGATGCCGGCGGCAGCGCCGTCCGTGAGGGGGGCACACCCCGGACACGCGTGCCGGGCGTTTGCAACCACGACAACACTTCCAGACTTGTGAGAGGCCGCCGGCGCAAGATTTGGCGGCATGCTAGCCCCCGGAGGCCGCCGGCCACAGCCATAGACGCGCGAAGGGCAATCCGCGTAGAGGGAATTTTTCGGATACTTCTCCATCACCAAAAATTATGAAAAAATACCATCATTCCTATAGCACATGTGCCACGTCGTGCAAAAAAATCGTGATTTAATCGCGCTCCGAGTATTTAGTAATATTGACGCCGCATCATTACCGCAGAACATCTACTACCGTGTCATCGCCGTCCGTGAGGGGGGCCACGCCCCGAAGACGCGTCCCGCCTCTTCGGACATGCCACCACACCCCCCCGCATGTATGAGGGCCCGGTGCGACGCTCCGGACATGGCACAAATGAAGGAAATATGCCCTAGAGGCAATAATAAAGTTATTATTTATTTCCTTATATCATGATAAATGTTTATTATTCATGCTAGAATTGTATTAACCGGAAACATAATACATGTGTGAATACATAGACAAACAGAGAGTCACTAGTATGCCTCTACTTGACTAGCTCGTTAATCAAAGATGGTTATGTTTCCTAACCATGAACAAAGAGTTGTTATTTGATTAATGAGTTCACATCATTAGTTGAATGATCTGATTGACATGACCCATTCCATTAGCCTAGCACCCGATCGTTTAGTATGTTGCTATTGCTTTCTTCATGACTTATACATGTTCCTATGACTATGAGATTATGCAACTCCCGTTTGCCGAAGGAACACTTTGGGTGCTACCAAACGTCACAACGTAACTGGGTGATTATAAAGGAGTACTACAGGTGTCTCCAAAGGTAGATGTTGGGTTGGCGTATTTCGAGATTAGGATTTGTCACTCCGATTGTCGAAGAGGTATCTCTGGGCCCTCT
>NW_025228112.1:0-1343 GCF_018294505.1 Triticum aestivum
TGTTGATGTCTGACACGTAAACGCACCCCGGGGTTCGTTAATCATGGAAATCACTCTGGGACCCCAAAAAGGTGAGTAATAGTCGACAGAACGGGCTAGAATCGGCCAAAACTGTGACTGTTGATGACCGACATTTAAGCGCACCTTGGGGTTCAATAACTACGGAAATCGCTTTGGGATCCCAACACGGTGAGTAATAGTTCACGAAACGGGTCAGAATTGGCCAAAACTGTGAGGGTTGACGACGGGCACGTAAACGCACCCCAGGGATCGTCAATCATGGAAATCGTTCCGGGACCCCACAACGGTGAGTAACAGTGCAGAAAACGTACCAGAATCGGCCAAAATTGTGAGTGTTGATGACCGACACGTAAATGCACCCCGGTGTTCATCAATTGTGGAAATCACTTCGGGACCCCAAAACTGAGTAATAGTCCAGGAAATGGGCCAGAATCGGCCCAATCTGCGAGTCTTGACGACCAGCACGTAAGCACATCTTGGGGTTCGACAAGCATCGAAATCGCTTTGGGACTGCAAAACGGTGAGTAATAGTCCATGAAAGAGTCCTGAATCGGTAAAACCTAGGGTTATTGATCAGCAATACATAAACGCACCCCGGGGTTCGTCAATCATGGAAATTGCTCAGGGACCTGAAATCAGTGAGTAATAGTCCATGAAGTGGGCCAAAATCGGCCAAAACTGCAAATGTTGATGACCGACACATAAACACACCAGTGTTCGTCGGTCATGGAAATTACTACGTGAGCCCAAAACTGAGTTATAGTCCAAGAAACGGGCCAGAATCGGCCGAAACTGCGATTGTTGATGACCGATACATAAGCGCACCTTGGGGTTCGACATCCATGGAAATCGCTTTGGGACCCCAAAAATGTGAGTAATAGTCCATGAAACGGGCCAGAATCGACAAAAACCACGAGTGTTGATGACCGACACTTAAACGCACCATGGGGTTTGTTAATCGTGGAGATCACTCCGGGACCCCAAAACAGTCAGTAATAGTCCACGAAACGGGCTAGAATTGGCCAATACTATGAGAGTTGATGACCAACACGTAAGCGCATCTTGGGGTTCAACAACTATGGAAATCGCTTCGTGACCGCAAAATGGTGAGTAATAGTCCATGAAACGGGCCAGAATCATCAAAAACCGCGAGTGTTGATGTCTGACACGTAAATGCACCCCGGGGTTCGTTAATCATGGAAATCACTCTAGGACCCCAAAAAAGTGAGTAATAGTCGACAGAACGGGCCAGAAACGGCCAAAACTGTGACTGTTGATGACCGACATGTAACGCCCCTTGGGGTTCAATAACTATGGAAATC
>NW_025228112.1:4699-14758 GCF_018294505.1 Triticum aestivum
TGGCCAAAACTGTGAGGGTTGACGACGGGCACGTAAACGCACCCCAGGGATCGTCAATCATGGAAATCGTTCCGGGAGCCCACAACGGTGAGTAACAGTGCAGAAAACGTACCAGAATCGGCCAAAATTGTGAGTGTTGATGACCGACACGTAAATGCACCCCGGTGTTCA
This sequence comes from Triticum aestivum, assembly GCF_018294505.1. Classification (NCBI taxonomy): domain Eukaryota; kingdom Viridiplantae; phylum Streptophyta; class Magnoliopsida; order Poales; family Poaceae; genus Triticum; species Triticum aestivum. The sequence continues at coordinate 4,871 of NW_025228112.1, forward strand.
TCAATTGTGGAAATCACTTCAGGACCCCAAAACTGAGTAATAGTCCAGGAAATGGGCCAGAATCGGCCCAATCTGCGAGCTTTGACGACCAGCACGTAAGCACATCTTGGGGTTCGACAAGCATCGAAATCGCTTTGGGACTGCAAAACGGTGAGTAATAGTCCATGAAAGAGTCCTGAATCGGTAAAACCTAGGGTTATTGATCAACGATACATACACGCACCCCGGGTTTCGTCAATCATGGAAATTGCTCAGGGACCTGAAATCAGTGAGTAATAGTCCATGAAGCGGGCCAAAATCGGCCAAAACTTCAAATGTTGATGACCGACACTTAAACGCACCATGGGGTTTGTTAATCGTGGAGATCACTCCGGGACCCCAAAACAGTCAGTAATAGTCCACGAAACGGGCTAGAATTGGCCAATACTATGAGAGTTGATGACCAACACGTAAGCGCATCTTGGGGTTCAACAACTATGGAAATCGCTTCGTGACCGCAAAATGGTGAGTAATAGTCCATGAAACGGGCCAGAATCATCAAAAACCGCGAGTGTTGATGTCTGACACGTAAATGCACCCCGGGGTTCGTTAATCATGGAAATCACTCTAGGACCCCAAAAAAGTGAGTAATAGTCGACAGAACGGGCCAGAAACGGCCAAAACTGTGACTGTTGATGACCGACATGTAACGCCCCTTGGGGTTCAATAACTATGGAAATCGCTTTGGGATCCCAAAACGGTGAGTAATAGTTCATGAAACGGGTCATAATGGGCCAAACCTGTGAGGGTTGACGACGGGCACGTAAACGCACCCCAGGGATCGTCAATCATGGAAATCGCTCCGGGACCCCACAACGGTGAGTAACAGTGCAGAAAACGTACCAGAATCGGCCAAAATTGTGAGTGTTGATGACCGACACGTAAATGAACCCCGGTGTTCATCAATCGTGGAAATCACTTCGGGACCCCAAAACTGAGTAATAGTCGAGGAAACGGGCCAGAATTGGCCCAATCTGCGAGTCTTGACGACCAGCATGTAAGCACATCTTGGGGTTCGACAAGCATCGAAATCGCTTTGGGACTGCAAAACGGTGAGTAATAGTCCATGAAAGAGCCCTGAATCGGTAAAACCTAGGGTTATTGATCAACGATACATAAACGCACCCCGGGTTTCGTTAATCATGGAAATTGCTCAGGGACCTGAAATCAGTGAGTAATAGTCCATGAAGCGGGCCAAAATTGGCCAAAACTGCAAATGTTCATGACCGACACATAAACACACCGGTGTTCGTCGGTCGTGGAAATCACTACGTGAGCCCAAAACTGAGTTATAGTCCAAGAAACGGGCCGGAATCGGCCGAAACTGCGATTGTTGATGACCGATACGTAAGCGCACGTTGGGGTTCGACATCCATGGAAATCGCTTTGGGACCCCAAAAATGTGAGTAATAGTCCATGAAACGGGCCAGAATCGACAAAAGCCACGAGTGTTGATGACCGACACTTAAACGCACCATGGGGTTTGTTAATCGTGGAAGTCACTCGGGGACCCCGAAACAGTCAGTAATAGTCCACGAAACGGGGCAGAATTGGCCAATACTATGAGAGTTGATGACCAACACATAAGCGCACCTTGGGGTTCAACAACTATGGAAATCGCTTCGTAACCGCAAAACGGTGAGTAATAGTCCATGAAACGGGCCAGAATCGTCAAAAACCGCGAGTGTTGATGTCTGACACGTAAACGCACCCCGGGGTTCATTAATCATGGAAATCAGTCTGGGACCCCAAAAAAGTGAGTAATAGTCGACAAAACGGGCCAGAATCGGCCAAAACTGTGACTGTTGATGACCGACATTTAAGCGCACCTTGGGGTTCAATAACTATGGAAATCGCTTTGGGATCCCAAAACGGTGAGTAATAGTTCACGAAACGGGTCAGAATTGGCCAAAACTATGAGGGTTGACGACGGGCACGTAAACGCACCCCAGGGTTCGTCAATCATGGAAATTGCTCCGGGACCCCACAACGGTGAGTAACAGTGCAGAAAACGTACCAGAATCGGCCAAAATTGGGAGTGTTGATGACCGACACGTAAATGAACCCCGGTGTTCATCAATCGTGGAAATCACTTCGGGACCCCAAAACTGAGTAATAGTCCAGGAAACGGAGCAGAATCGGCCCAATCTGCGAGTCTTGACGACCAGCACGTAAGCACATCTTGGGGTTCGACAACCATCGAAATCGCTTTGGCACTGCAAAACGGTGAGTAATAGTCCATGAAAGAGTCCTGAATCGGTAAAACCTAGGGTTATTGATCAACGATACATACACGCACCCCGGGTTTCGTCAATCATGGAAATTGCTCAGGGACCTGAAATCAGTGAGTAATAGTCCATGAAGCGGGCCAAAATCGGCCAAAACTTCAAATGTTGATGACCGACACATAAACACACCGGTGTTCGTCGGTCGTGGAAATCACTACGTGACCCCAAAACTGAGTTAAAGTCCAAGAAACGGGCCAGAATCGGCCGAAACTGCGATTGTTGATGACCGATACGTAAGCGCACCTTGGGGTTCGACATCCATGGAAATCGGTTTGGGACCCCAAAAATGTGAGTAATAGACCATGAAACGGGCCAGAATCGACAAAAACCATGAGTGTTGATGACCGACACTTAAACGCACCATGGGGTTTGTTAATCGTGGAAATCACTCCGGGACCCCAAAACAGTCAGTAATAGTCCACGAAACGGGCTAGAATTGGCCAATACTATGAGAGTTAATGACCAACACGTAAGCGCATCTTGGGGTTCAACAACTATGGAAATCACTTCGTGACCGCAAAACGGTGAGTAATAGTCCATGAAACGGGCCAGAATCGTCAAAAACCACGAGTGTTGATGTCTGACCCGTAAACGCACCCCGGGGTTCGTTAATCATGGAAATCACTCTGGGACCCCAAAAAGGTGAGTAATAGTCGACAGAACGGGCTAGAATCGGCCAAAACTGTGACTGTTGATGACCGACATTTAAGCGCACCTTGGGGTTCAATAACTACGGAAATCGCTTTGGGATCCCCAAACGGTGAGTAATAGTTCACGAAACGGGTCAGAATTGGCCAAAACTGTGAGGGTTGACGACGGGCACGTAAACGCACCCCAGGGATCGTCAATCATGGAAATCGTTCCGGGAGCCCACAACGGTGAGTAACAGTGCAGAAAACGTACCAGAATCGGCCAAAATTGTGAGTGTTGATGACCGACACGTAAATGCACCCCGGTGTTCATCAATTGTGGAAATCACTTCGGGACCCCAAAACTGAGTAATAGTCCAGGAAATGGGCCAGAATCGGCCCAATCTGCGAGCTTTGACGACCAGCACGTAAGCACATCTTGGGGTTCGACAAGCATCGAAATCGCTTTGGGACTGCAAAACGGTGAGTAATAGTCCATGAAAGAGTCCTGAATCGGTAAAACCTAGGGTTATTGATCAACAATACATAAACGCACCCCGGAGTTCGTCAATCATGGAAATTGCTCAGGGACCTGAAATCAGTGAGTAATAGTCCATGAAGTGGGCCAAAATCGGCCAAAACTGCAAATGTTGATGACCGACACATAAACACACCAGTGTTCGTCGGTCGTGGAAATTACTACGTGAGCCCAAAACTGAGTTATAGTCCAAGAAACGGGCCAGAATCGGCCGAAACTGCGATTGTTGATGACCGATACATAAGCGCACCTTGGGGTTCGACATCCATGGAAATCGCTTTGGGACCCCAAAAATGTGAGTAATAGTCCATGAAACGGGCCAGAATCGACAAAAACCACGAGTGTTGATGACCGACACTTAAACGCACCATGGGGTTTGTTAATCGTGGAGATCACTCCGGGACCCCAAAACAGTCAGTAATAGTCCACGAAACGGGCTAGAATTGGCCAATACTATGAGAGTTGATGACCAACACGTAAGCGCATCTTGGGGTTCAACAACTATGGAAATCGCTTCGTGACCGCAAAATGGTGAGTAATAGTCCATGAAACGGGCCAGAATCATCAAAAACCGCGAGTGTTGATGTCTGACACGTAAATGCACCCCGGGGTTCGTTAATCATGGAAATCACTCTAGGACCCCAAAAAAGTGAGTAATAGTCGACAGAACGGGCCAGAAACGGCCAAAACTGTGACTGTTGATGACCGACATGTAACGCCCCTTGGGGTTCAATAACTATGGAAATCACTTTGGGATCCCAAAACGGTGAGTAATAGTTCATGAAACGGGTCATAATGGGCCAAACCTGTGAGGGTTGACGACGGGCACGTAAACGCACCCCAGGGATCGTCAATCATGGAAATCGCTCCGGGACCCCACAACGGTGAGTAACAGTGCAGAAAACGTACCAGAATCGGCCAAAATTGTGAGTGTTGATGACCGACACGTAAATGAACCCCGGTGTTCATCAATCGTGGAAATCACTTCGGGACCCCAAAACTGAGTAATAGTCGAGGAAACGGGCCAGAATCGGCCCAATCTGCGAGTCTTGACGACCAGCATGTAAGCACATCTTGGGGTTCGACAAGCATCGAAATCGCTTTGGGACTGCAAAACGGTGAGTAATAGTCCATGAAAGAGCCCTGAATCGGTAAAACCTAGGGTTATTGATCAACGATACATAAACGCACCCCGGGTTTCGTTAATCATGGAAATTGCTCAGGGACCTGAAATCAGTGAGTAATAGTCCATGAAGCGGGCCAAAATCGGCCAAAACTGCAAATGTTCATGACCGACACATAAACACACCGGTGTTCGTCGGTCGTGGAAATCACTACGTGAGCCCAAAACTGAGTTATAGTCCAAGAAACGGGCCGGAATCGGCCGAAACTGCGATTGTTGATGACCGATACGTAAGCACACGTTGGGGTTCGACATCCATGGAAATCGCTTTGGGACCCCAAAAATGTGAGTAATAGTCCATGAAACGGGCCAGAATCGACAAAAGCCACGAGTGTTGATGACCGACACTTAAACGCACCATGGGGTTTGTTAATCGTGGAAGTCACTCCGGGACCCCGAAACAGTCAGTAATAGTCCACGAAACGGGGCAGAATTGGCCAATACTATGAGAGTTGATGACCAACACGTAAGCGCACCTTGGGGTTCAACAACTATGGAAATCGCTTCGTAACCGCAAAACGGTGAGTAATAGTCCATGAAACGGGCCAGAATCGTCAAAAACCGCGAGTGTTGATGTCTGACACGTAAACGCACCCCGGGGTTCATTAATCATGGAAATCAGTCTGGGACCCCAAAAAAGTGAGTAATAGTCGACAAAACGGGCCAGAATCGGCCAAAACTGTGACTGTTGATGACCGACATTTAAGCGCACCTTGGGGTTCTATAACTATGGAAATCGCTTTGGGATCCCAAAACGGTGAGTAATAGTTCACGAAACGGGTCAGAATTGGCCAAAACTATGAGGGTTGACGACGGGCACGTAAACGCACCCCAGGGATCGTCAATCATGGAAATCGCTCCGGGACCCCACAACGGTGAGTAACAGTGCAGAAAACGTACCAGAATCGGCCAAAATTGGGAGTGTTGATGACCGACACGTAAATGAACCCCGGTGTTCATCAATCGTGGAAATCACTTCGGGACCCCAAAACTGAGTAATAGTCCAGCAAACGGAGCAGAATCGGCCCAATCTGCGAGTCTTGACGACCAGCACGTAAGCACATCTTGGGGTTCGACAACCATCGAAATCGCTTTGGGACTGCAAAACGGTGAGTAATAGTCCATGAAAGAGTCCTGAATCGGTAAAACCTAGGGTTATTGATCAACGATACATACACGCACCCCGGGTTTCGTCAATCATGGAAATTGCTCAGGGACCTGAAATCAGTGAGTAATAGTCCATGAAGCGGGCCAAAATCGGCCAAAACTTCAAATGTTGATGACCGACACATAAACACACCGGTGTTCGTCGGTCGTGGAAATCACTACGTGACCCCAAAACTGAGTTAAAGTCCAAGAAACGGGCCAGAATCGGCCGAAACTGCGATTGTTGATGACCGATACGTAAGCGCACCTTGGGGTTCGACATCCATGGAAATCGGTTTGGGACCCCAAAAATGTGAGTAATAGACCATGAAACGGGCTAGAATCGACAAAAACCATGAGTGTTGATGACCGACACTTAAACGCACCATGGGGTTTGTTAATCGTGGAAATCACTCCGGGACCCCAAAACAGTCAGTAATAGTCCACGAAACGGGCTAGAATTGGCCAATACTATGAGAGTTAATGACCAACACGTAAGCGCATCTTGGGGTTCAACAACTATGGAAATCGCTTCGTGACCGCAAAACGGTGAGTAATAGTCCATGAAACGGGCCAGAATCGTCAAAAACCACGAGTGTTGATGTTTGACACGTAAATGCACCCCGGGGTTCGTTAATCATGGAAATCACTCTGGGACTCCAAAAAGGTGAGTAATAGTCGACAGAACGGGCCAGAATCGGCCAAAACTGTGACTGTTGATGACCGACATGTAACGCCCCTTGGGGTTCAATGACTATGGAAATCGCTTTGGGATCCCAAAACGGTGAGTAATAGTTCACGAAACGGGTCAGAATGGGCCAAAACTGTGAGGGTTGACGACGGGCACGTAAACGCACCCCAGGGATCGTGAATCATGGAAATCGCTCCGGGACCCCACAACGGTGAGTAACAGTGCAGAAAACGTACCAGAATCGGCCAAAATTGTGAGTGTTGATGACCGACACGTAAATGCACCCCGGTGTTCATCAATCGTGGAAATCACTTCGGGACCCCAAAACTAAGTAATAGTCCAGGAAACGGGCCAGAATCGGCCTAATCTGCGAGTCTTGACGACCAGCACGTAAGCACATCTTGGGGTTCGACAAGCATCGGAATCGCTTTGGGACTGCAAAACCGTGAGTAATAGTCCATGAAAGAGCCCTGAATCGGTAAAACCTAGGGTTATTGATCAATGATACATAAACGCACCCCGGGTTTCGTCAATCATGGAAATTGCTCAGGGACCTGAAATTAGTGAGTAATAGTCCATGAAGCGGGCCAAAATCGGCTAAAACTGCAAATGTTGATGACCGACACATAAACACACCTGTGTTCGTCGGTCGTGGAAATCACTACGTGAGCCCAAAACTGAGTTATAGTCCAAGAAACGGGCCAGAATCGGCCGAAACTGCGATTGTTGATGACCGATACGTAAGCGCACCTTGGGGTTCAACATCCATGGAAATCGCTTTGGGACCCCAAAAATGTGAGTAATAGTCCATGAAACGGCCCAGAATCGACAAAAACCACGAGTGTTGATAACCGACACTTAAACGCACCCTGGGGTTTGTTAATCGTGGAAATCACTCTGGGACCCCAAAACAGTCAGTAATAGTCCACGAAACGGGCTAGAATTGGCCAATACTATGAGAGTTAATGACCAACACGTAAGCGCATCTTGGGGTTCAACAACTATGGAAATCGCTTCGTGACCGCAAAACGGTGAGTAATAGTCCATGAAACGGGCCAGAATCGTCAAAAACCACGAGTGTTGATGTCTGACACGTAAATGCACCCCGGGGTTCGTTAATCATGGAAATCACTCTGGGACTCCAAAAAGGTGAGTAATAGTCGACAGAACGGGCCAGAATCGGCCAAAACTGTGACTGTTGATGACCGACATGTAACGCCCCTTGGGGTTCAATAACTATGGAAATCGCTTTGGGATCCCAAAACGGTGAGTAATAGTTCACGAAACGGGTCAGAATGGGCCAAAACTGTGAGGGTTGACGACGGGCACGTAAACGCACCCCAGGGATCGTGAATCATGGAAATCGCTCCGGGACCCCACAACGGTGAGTAACAGTGCAGAAAACGTACCAGAATCGGCCAAAATTGTGAGTGTTGATGACCGACACGTAAATGCACCCCGGTGTTCATCAATCGTGGAAATCACTTCGGGACCCCAAAACTGAGTAATAGTCCAGGAAACGGGCCAGAATCGGCCTAATGTGCGAGTCTTGACGACCAGCACGTAAGCACATCTTGGGGTTCGACAAGCATCGGAATCGCTTTGGGACTGCAAAACCGTGAGTAATAGTCCATGAAAGAGCCCTGAATCGGTAAAACCTAGGGTTATTGATCAATGATACATAAACGCACCCCGGGTTTCGTCAATCATGGAAATTGCTCAGGGACCTGAAATTAGTGAGTAATAGTCCATGAAGCGGGCCAAAATCGGCCAAAACTGCAAATGTTGATGACCGACACATAAACACACCTGTGTTCGTCGGTCGTGGAAATCGCTACGTGAGCCCAAAACTGAGTTATAGTCCAAGAAACGGGCCAGAATCGGCCGAAACTGCGATTGTTGATGACCGATACGTAAGCGCACCTTGGGGTTCAACATCCATGGAAATCGCTTTGGGACCCCAAAAATGTGAGTAATAGTCCATGAAACGGCCCAGAATCGACAAAAACCACGAGTGTTGATAACCGACACTTAAACGCACCCTGGGGTTTGTTAATCGTGGAAATCACTCCGGGACCCCAGAACAGTCAGTAATAGTCCACGAAACGGGCCAGAATTGGCCAATAGTATGAGAGTTGATGACCAACACGTAAGCGCACCTTGGGGTTCAACAACTATGGAAATCTCTTCGTGACCGCAAAACAGTGAGTAATAGTCCATGAAACGGGCCAGAATCGTCAAAAACCGCGAGTGTTGATGTCTGACACGTAAACGCACCCCGGGGTTCGTTAATCATGGAAATCACTCTGGGACCCCAAAAAAGTGAGTAATAGTCGACAGAACGGGCCAGAATCGGCGAAAACTGTGACTGTTGATGACCGACATGTAACGCCCCTTGGGGTTCAATAACTATGGAAATCGCTTTGGGATCCCAAAACGGTGAGTAATAGTTCACGAAACGGGTCAGAATGGGCCAAAACTGTGAGGGTTGACGACGGGCACGTAAACGCACCCCAGGGATCGTGAATCATGGAAATCGCTCCGGGACCCCACAACGGTGAGTAACAGTGCGGAAAACGTACCAGAATCGGCCAAAATTGTGAGTGTTGATGACCGACACGTAAATGCACCCCGGTGTTCATCAATCGTGGAAATCACTTCGGGACCCCAAAACTGAGTAATAGTCCAGGAAACGGGCCAGAATCGGCCTAATCTGCGAGTCTTGACGACCAGCACGTAAGCACATCTTGGGGTTCGACAAGCATCGGAATCGCTTTGGGACTGCAAAACCGTGAGTAATAGTCCATGAAAGAGCCCTGAATCGGTAAAACCTAGGGTTATTGATCAACGATACATAAACGCACCCTGGGTTTCGTCAATCATGGAAATTGCTCAGGGACCTGAAATCAGTGAGTAATAGTCCATGAAGCGGGCCAAAATCGGCCAAAACTGTAAATGTTGATGACCGACAGATAAACACACCGGTGTTCGTCGGTCGTGGAAATCACTACGTGAGCCCAAAACTGAGTTATAGTCCAAGAAACGGGCCGGAATCGGCCGAAACTGCGATTGTTGATGACCGATACGTAAGCGCACCTTGTGGTTCGACATCCATGGAAATCGCTTTGGGACCCCAAAAATGTGAGTAATAGTCCATGAAACGGGACAGAATCGACAAAAACCACGAGTGTTGATGATCGACACTTAAACGCACCATGGGGTTTGTTAATCATGGAAATCACTCCGGGACCCCAAAACAGTCAGTAATAGTCCACGAAACGGGCCAGAATTGGCCACTACTATGAGAGTTGATGACCAACACGTAAGCGCACCTTGGGGTTCAACAACTATGGAAATCGCTTCGTGACCGCAAA
>NW_025228112.1:15619-29848 GCF_018294505.1 Triticum aestivum
GAAACGGGCCAGAATCGACAAAAACCACGAGTGTTGATGACCGACACTTAAACGCACCATGGGGTTTGTTAATCGTGGAAATCACTCCGGGACCCCAAAACAGTCAGTAATAGTCCACGAAACGGGCCAGAATTGGCCACTACTATGAGAGTTGATGACCAACACGTAAGCGCACCTTGGGGTTCAACAACTATGGAAATCGCTTCGTGACCGCAAAACGGTGAGTAATAGTCCATGAAACGGGCCAGAATCGTCAAAAACCGCGAGTGTTGATGTCTGACACTTAAACGCACCCCGGGGTTCGTTAATCATGGAAATCACTCTGGGACCCCAAAAAAGTGAGTAATAGTCGACAAAACGGGCCAGAATCGGCCAAAACTGTGACTGTTAATGACCGACATTTAAGCGCACCTTAGGGTTCAATAACTATGGAAATCGCTTTGGGATCCCAAAACGGTGAGTAATAGTTCACGAAACGGGTCAGAATTGGCCAAAACTGTGAGGGTTGACGACGGGCACGTAAACGCACCCCAGGGATCGTCAATCATGGAAATCGCTCTGGGACCCCACAACGGTGAGTAACAGTGCAGAAAACGTACCAGAATCGGCCAAAATTGTGAGTGTTGATGACCGACACGTAAATGCACCCCGGTGTTCATCAATCGTGGAAATCACTTCGGGACCCCAAAACTAAGTAATAGTCCAGGAAACGGGCCAGAATCGGCCTAATCTGCGAGTCTTGACGACCAGCACGTAAGCACATCTTGGGGTTCGATAAGCATCGGAATCGCTTTGGGACAGCAAAACCGTGAGTAATAGTCCACGAAAGAGCCCTGAATCGGTAAAACCTAGGGTTATTGATCAATGATACATAAACGCACCCCGGGTTTCGTCAATCATGGAAATTGCTCAGGGACCTGAAATTAGTGAGTAATAGTCCATGAAGCGGGCCAAAATCGGCCAAAACTGCAAATGTTGATGACCGACACATAAACACACCTGTGTTCGTCGGTCGTGGAAATCACTACGTGAGCCCAAAACTGAGTTATAGTCCAAGAAACGGGCCAGAATCGGCCGAAACTGCGATTGTTGATGACCGATATGTAAGCGCACCTTGGGGTTCAACATCCATGGAAATCGCTTTGGGACCCCAAAAATGTGAGTAATAGTCCATGAAACGGCCCAGAATCGACAAAAACCACGAGTGTTGATGACCGACACTTAAACGCACCATGGGGTTTGTTAATCGTGGAAATCACTCCGGGACCCCAAAACAGTCAGTAATAGTCCACGAAACGGGCCAGAATTGGCCAATACTATGAGAGTTGATGACCAACACGTAAGCGCACCTTGGGGTTCAACAACTATGGAAATCGCTTCGTGACCGCAAAACGGTGAGTAATAGTCCATGAAACGGGCCAGAATCGTCAAAAACCGCGAGTGTTGATGTCTGACACTTAAACGCACCCCGGGGTTCGTTAATCATGGAAATCACTCTGGGACCCCAAAAAAGTGAGTAATAGTCGACAAAACGGGCCAGAATCGGCCAAAACTGTGACTGTTAATGACCGACATTTAAGCGCACCTTGGGGTTCAATAACTATGGAAATCGCTTTGGGATCCCAAAACGGTGAGTAATAGTTCACGAAACGGGTCAGAATTGGCCAAAACTGTGAGGGTTGACGACGGGCACGTAAACGCACCCCAGGGATCGTCAATCATGGAAATCGCTCCGGGACCCCACAACGGTGAGTAACAGTGCAGAAAACGTACCAGAATCGGCCAAAATTGTGAGTGTTGATGACCGACACGTAAATGCACCCCGGTGTTCATCAATCGTGGAAATCACTTCGGGACCCCAAAACTAAGTAATAGTCCAGGAAACGGACCAGAATCGGCCTAATCTGCGAGTCTTGACGACCAGCACGTAAGCACATCTTGGGGTTCGACAAGCATCGAAATCGCTTTGGGACTGCAAAACCGTGAGTAATAGTCCATGAAAGAGCCCTGAATCGGTAAAACCTAGGGTTATTGATCAACGATACATAAACGCACCCTGGGTTTCGTCAATCATGGAAATTGCTCAGGGACCTGAAATCAGTGAGTAATAGTCCATGAAGCGGGCCAAAATCGGCCAAAACTGTAAATGTTGATGACCGACACATAAACACACCGGTGTTCGTTGGTCGTGGAAATCACTACGTGAGCCCAAAACTGAGTTATAGTCCAAGAAACGGGCCGGAATCGGCCGAAACTGCGATTGTTGATGACCGATACGTAAGCGCACCTTGTGGTTCGACATCCATGGAAATCGCTTTGGGACCCCAAAAATGTGAGTAATAGTCCATGAAACGGGCCAGAATCGACAAAAACCACGAGTGTTGATGACCGACACTTAAACGCACCATGGGGTTTGTTAATCGTGGAAATCACTCCGGGACCCCAAAACAGTCAGTAATAGTCCACGAAACGGGCCAGAATTGGCCACTACTATGAGAGTTGATGACCAACACGTAAGCGCACCTTGGGGTTCAACAACTATGGAAATCGCTTCGTGACCGCAAAACGGTGAGTAATAGTCCATGAAACGGGCCAGAATCGTCAAAAACCGCGAGTGTTGATGTCTGACACTTAAACGCACCCCGGGGTTCGTTAATCATGGAAATCACTCTGGGACCCCAAAAAAGTGAGTAATAGTCGACAAAACGGGCCAGAATCGGCCAAAACTGTGACTGTTAATGACCGACATTTAAGCGCACCTTGGGGTTCAATAACTATGGAAATCGCTTTGGGATCCCAAAACGGTGAGTAATAGTTCACGAAACGGGTCAGAATTGGCCAAAACTGTGAGGGTGGACGACGGGCACGTAAACGCACCCCAGGGATCGTCAATCATGGAAATCGCTCCGGGACCCCACAACGGTGAGTAACAGTGCAGAAAACGTACCAGAATCGGCCAAAATTGTGAGTGTTGATGACCGACACGTAAATGCACCCCGGTGTTCATCAATCGTGGAAATCACTTCGGGACCCCAAAACTGAGTAATAGTCCAGGAAACGGGCCAGAATCGGCCTAATCTGCGAGTCTTGACGACCAGCACGTAAGCACATCTTGGGGTTCGACAAGCATCGAAATCGCTTTGGGACTGCAAAACCGTGAGTAATAGTCCATGAAAGAGCCCTGAATCGGTAAAACCTAGGGTTATTGATCAACGATACATAAACGCACCCCGGGTTTCGTCAATCATGGAAATTGCTCAGGGACCTGAAATCAGTGAGTAATAGTCCATGAAGCGGGCCAAAATCGGCCAAAACTGTAAATGTTCATGACCGACGCATAAACACACCGGTGTTCGTCGGTCGTGGAAATCACTACGTGAGCCCAAAACTGAGTTATAGTCCAAGAAACGGGCCGGAATCGGCCGAAACTGCGATTGTTGATGACCGATACGTAAGCGCACCTTGTGGTTCGACATCCATGGAAATCGCTTTGGGACCCCAAAAATGTGAGTAATAGTCCACGAAACGGGCCAGAATCGACAAAAACCACGAGTGTTGATGACCGACACTTAAACGCACCATGGGGTTTGTTAATCGTGGAAATCACTCCGGGACCCCAAAACAGTCAGTAATAGTCCACGAAACGGGCCAGAATTGGCCACTACTATGAGAGTTGATGACCAACACGTAAGCGCACCTTGGGGTTCAACAACTATGGAAATCGCTTCGTGACCGCAAAACGGTGAGTAATAGTCCATGAAACGGGCCAGAATCGTCAAAAACAGCGAGTGTTGATGTCTGACACTTAAACGCACCCCGGGGTTCGTTAATCATGGAAATCACTCTGGGACCCCAAAAAAGTGAGTAATAGTCGACAAAACGGGCCAGAATCGGCCAAAACTGTGACTGTTAATGACCGACATTTAAGCGCACCTTGGGGTTCAATAACTATGGAAATCGCTTTGGGATCCCAAAACGGTGAGTAATAGTTCACGAAACGGGTCAGAATGGGCCAAAACTGTGAGGGTTGACGACGGGCACGTAAACGCACCCCAGGGATCGTCAATCATGGAAATCGCTCCGGGACCCCACAACGGTGAGTAACAGTGCAGAAAACGTACCAGAATCGGCCAAAATTGTGAGTGTTGATGACCGACACGTAAATGCACCCCGGTGTTCATCAATCGTGGAAATCACTTCGGGACCCCAAAACTGAGTAATTGTCCAGGAAACGGGCCAGAATCGGCCTAATCTGCGAGTCTTGACGACCAGCACGTAAGCACATCTTGGGGTTCGACAAGCATCGAAATCGCTTTGGGACTGCAAAACCGTGAGTAATAGTCCATGAAAGAGCCCTGAATCGGTAAAACCTAGGGTTATTGATCAACGATACATAAACGCACCCCGGGTTTCGTCAATCATGGAAATTGCTCAGGGACCTGAAATCAGTGAGTAATAGTCCATGAAGCGGGCCAAAATCGGCCAAAACTGTAAATGTTCATGACCGACACATAAACACACCGGTGTTCGTCAGTCGTGGAAATCACTACGTGAGCCCAAAACTGAGTTATAGTCCAAGAAACGGGCCGGAATCGGCCGAAACTGCGATTGTTGATGACCGATACGTAAGCGCACCTTGTGGTTCGACATCCATGGAAATCGCTTTGGGACCCCAAAAATGTGAGTAATAGTCCATGAAACGGGCCAGAATCGACAAAAACCACGAGTGTTGATGACCGACACTTAAACGCACCATGGGGTTTGTTAATCGTGGAAATCACTCCGGGACCCCAAAACAGTCAGTAATAGTCCACGAAACGGGCCAGAATTGGCCACTACTATGAGAGTTGATGACCAACACGTAAGCGCACCTTGGGGTTCAACAACTATGGAAATCGCTTCGTGACCGCAAAACGGTGAGTAATAGTCCATGAAACGGGCCAGAATCGTCAAAAACCGCGAGTGTTGATGTCTGACACTTAAACGCACCCCGGGGTTCGTTAATCATGGAAATCACTCTGGGACCCCGAAAAAGTGAGTAATAGTCGACAAAACGGGCCAGAATCGGCCAAAACTGTGACTGTTAATGACCGACATTTAAGCGCACCTTGGGGTTCAATAACTATGGAAATCGCTTTGGGATCCCAAAACGGTGAGTAATAGTTCACGAAACGGGTCAGAATTGGCCAAAACTGTGAGGGTTGACGACGGGCACGTAAACGCACCCCAGGGATCGTCAATCATGGAAATCGCTCTGGGACCCCACAACGGTGAGTAACAGTGCAGAAAACGTACCAGAATCGGCCAAAATTGTGAGTGTTGATGACCGACACGTAAATGCACCCCGGTGTTCATCAATCGTGGAAATCACTTCGGGACCCCAAAACTGAGTAATAGTCCAGGAAACGGGCCAGAATCGGCCTAATCTGCGAGTCTTGACGACCAGCACGTAAGCACATCTTGGGGTTCGACAAGCATCGGAATCGCTTTGGGACAGCAAAACCGTGAGTAATAGTCCACGAAAGAGCCCTGAATCGGTAAAACCTAGGGTTATTGATCAATGATACATAAACGCACCCCGGGTTTCGTCAATCATGGAAATTGCTCAGGGACCTGAAATTAGTGAGTAATAGTCCATGAAGCGGGCCAAAATCGGCCAAAACTGCAAATGTTGATGACCGACACATAAACACACCTGTGTTCGTCGGTCGTGGAAATCACTACGTGAGCCCAAAACTGAGTTATAGTCCAAGAAACGGGCCAGAATCGGCCGAAACTGCGATTGTTGATGACCGATATGTAAGCGCACCTTGGGGTTCAACATCCATGGAAATCGCTTTGGGACCCCAAAAATGTGAGTAATAGTCCATGAAACGGCCCAGAATCGACAAAAACCACGAGTGTTGATGACCGACACTTAAACGCACCATGGGGTTTGTTAATCGTGGAAATCACTCCGGGACCCCAAAACAGTCAGTAATAGTCCACGAAACGGGCCAGAATTGGCCAATACTATGAGAGTTGATGACCAACACGTAAGCGCACCTTGGGGTTCAACAACTATGGAAATCGCTTCGTGACCGCAAAACGGTGAGTAATAGTCCATGAAACGGGCCAGAATCGTCAAAAACCGCGAGTGTTGATGTCTGACACGTAAACGCACCCCGGGGTTCGTTAATCATGGAAATCCCTCTGGGACCCCAAAAAAGTGAGTAATAGTCGACAGAACGGGCCAGAATCGGCGAAAATTGTGACTGTTGATGACCGACATGTAATGCCCCTTGGGGTTCAATAACTATGGAAATCGCTTTGGGATCCCAAAACGGTGAGTAATAGTTCACGAAACGGGTCAGAATGGGCCAAAACTGTGAGGGTTGACGACGGGCACGTAAAAGCACCCCAGGGATCGTGAATCATGGAAATCGCTTCGGGACCCCACAACGGTGAGTAACAGTGCAGAAAACGTACCAGAATCGGCCAAAATTGTGAGTGTTGATGACCGACACGTAAATGCACCCCGGTGTTCATCAATCGTGGAAATCACTTCGGGACCCCAAAACTGAGTAATAGTCCAGGAAACGGGCCAGAATCGGCCTAATCTGCGAGTCTTGACGACCAGCACGTAAGCACATCTTAGGGTTCGACAAGCATCGAAATCGCTTTGGGACTGCAAAACCATGAGTAATAGTCCATGAAAGAGCCCTGAATCGGTAAAACCTAGGGTTATTGATCAACGATACATAAACGCACCCCGGGTTTCGTCAATCATGGAAATTGCTCAGGGACCTGAAATCAGTGAGTAATAGTCCATCAAGCGGGCCAAAATCGGCCAAAACTGTAAATGTTCATGACCGACACATAAACACACCGGTGTTCGTCGGTCGTGGAAATCACTACGTGAGCCCAAACCTGAGTTATAGTCCAAGAAACGGGCCGGAATCGGCCGAAACTGCGATTGTTGATGACCGATACGTAAGCGCACCTTGTGGTTCGACATCCATGGAAATCGCTTTGGGACCCCAAAAATGTGAGTAATAGTCCACGAAACGGGCCAGAATTGACAAAAACCACGAGTGTTGATGACCGACACTTAAACGCACCATGGGGTTTGTTAATCGTGGAAATCACTCCGGGACCCCAAAACAGTCAGTAATAGTCCACGAAACGGGCCAGAATTGGCCACTACTATGAGAGTTGATGACCAACACGTAAGCGCACCTTGGGGTTCAACAACTATGGAAATCGCTTCGTGACCGCAAAACGGTGAGTAATAGTCCATGAAACGGGCCAAAATCGTCAAAAACCGCGAGTGTTGATGTCTGACACTTAAACGCACCCCGGGGTTCGTTAATCATGGAAATCACTCTGGGACCCCAAAAAAGTGAGTAATAGTCGACAAAACGGGCCAGAATCGGCCAAAACTGTGACTGTTAATGACCGACATTTAAGCGCACCTTGGGGTTCAATAACTATGGAAATCGCTTTGGGATCCCAAAACGGTGAGTAATAGTTCACGAAATGGGTCAGAATTGGCCAAAACTGTGAGGGTTGACGACGGGCACGTAAACGCACCCCAGGGATCGTCAATCATGGAAATCGCTCCGGGACCCCAAAACGGTGAGTAACAGTGCAGAAAACGTACCAGAATCGGCCAAAATTGTGAGTGTTGATGACCGACACGTAAATGCACCCCGGTGTTCATCAATCGTGGAAATCACTTCGGGACCCCAAAACTGAGTAATAGTCCAGGAAACGGGCCAGAATCGGCCTAATCTGCGAGTCTTGACGACCAGCACGTAAGCACATCTTGGGGTTCGACAAGCATCGGAATCGCTTTGGGACTGCAAAACCGTGAGTAATAGTCCATGAAAGAGCCCTGAATCGGTAAAACCTAGGGTTATTGATCAACGATACATAAACGCACCCCGGGTTTCGTCAATCATGGAAATTGCTCAGGGACCTGAAATTAGTGAGTAATAGTCCATGAAGCGGGCCAAAATCGGCCAAAACTGCAAATGTTGATGACCGACACATAAACACACCTGTGTTCGTCGGTCGTGGAAATCACTACGTGAGCCCAAAACTGAGTTATAGTCCAAGAAACGGGCCAGAATCGGCCGAAACTGCGATTGTTGATGACCGATACGTAAGCGCACCTTGGGGTTCAACATCCATGGAAATCGCTTTGGGACCCCAAAAATGTGAGTAATAGTCCATGAAACGGCCCAGAATCGACAAAAACCACGAGTGTTGATGACCGACACTTAAACGCACCATGGGGTTTGTTAATCGTGGAAATCACTCCGGGACCCCAAAACAGTCGGTAATAGTCCACGAAACGGGCCAGAATTGGCCAATACTATGAGAGTTGATGACCAACACGTAAGCGCACCTTGGGGTTCAACAACTATGGAAATCTCTTCGTGACCGCAAAACGGTGAGTAATAGTCCATGAAACGGGCCAGAATCGTCAAAAACCGTGAGTGTTGATGTCTGACACGTAAACGCACCCCGGGGTTCGTTAATCATGGAAATCACTCTGGGACCCCAAAAAAGTGAGTAATAGTCGACAGAACGGGCCAGAATCGGCGAAAATTGTGACTGTTGATGACCGACATGTAATGCCCCTTGGGGTTCAATAACTATGGAAATCGCTTTGGGATCCCTAAACGGTGAGTAATAGTTCACGAAACGGGTCAGAATGGGCCAAAACTGTGAGGGTTGACGACGGGCACGTAAAAGCACCCCAGGGATCGTGAATCATGGAAATCGCTCCGGGACCCCACAACGGTGAGTAACAGTGCAGAAAACGTACCAGAATCGGCCAAAATTGTGAGTGTTGATGACCGACACGTAAATGCACCCCGGTGTTCATCAATCGTGGAAATCACTTCGGGACCCCAAAACTAAGTAATAGTCCAGGAAACGGGCCAGAATCGGCCTAATCTGCGAGTCTTGACGACCAGCACGTAAGCACATCTTGGGGTTCGACAAGCATCGAAATCGCTTTGGGACTGCAAAACCGTGAGTAATAGTCCATGAAAGAGCCCTGAATCGGTAAAACCTAGGGTTATTGATCAACGATACATAAACGCACCCCGGGTTTCGTCAATCATGGAAATTGCTCAGGGACCTGAAATCAGTGAGTAATAGTCCATGAAGCGGGCCAAAATCGGCCAAAACTGTAAATGTTCATGACCGACACATAAACACACCGGTGTTCGTCGGTCGTGGAAATCACTACGTGAGCCCAAAACTGAGTTATAGTCCAAGAAACGGGCCGGAATCGGCCGAAACTGCGATTGTTGATGACCGATACGTAAGCGCACCTTGTGGTTCGACATCCATGGAAATCGCTTTGGGACCCCAAAAATGTGAGTAATAGTCCACGAAACGGGCCAGAATCGACAAAAACCACGAGTGTTGATGACCGACACTTAAACGCACCATGGGGTTTGTTAATCGTGGAAATCACTCCGGGACCCCAAAACAGTCAGTAATAGTCCACGAAACGGGCCAGAATTGGCCACTACTATGAGAGTTGATGACCAACACGTAAGCGCACCTTGGGGTTCAACAACTATGGAAATCGCTTCGTGACCGCAAAACGGTGAGTAATAGTCCATGAAACGGGCCAGAATCGTCAAAAACCGCGAGTGTTGATGTCTGACACTTAAACGCACCCCGGGGTTCGTTAATCATGGAAATCACTCTGGGACCCCAAAAAAGTGAGTAATAGTCGACAAAACGGGCCAGAATCGGCCAAAACTGTGACTGTTAATGACCGACATTTAAGCGCACCTTGGGGTTCAATAACTATGGAAATCGCTTTGGGATCCCAAAACGGTGAGTAATAGTTCACGAAACGGGTCAGAATTGGCCAAAACTGTGAGGGTGGACGACGGGCACGTAAACGCACCCCAGGGATCGTCAATCATGGAAATCGCTCCGGGACCCCACAACGGTGAGTAACAGTGCAGAAAACGTACCAGAATCGGCCAAAATTGTGAGTGTTGATGACCGACACGTAAATGCACCCCGGTGTTCATCAATCGTGGAAATCACTTCGGGACCCCAAAACTGAGTAATAGTCCAGGAAACGGGCCAGAATCGGCCTAATCTGCGAGTCTTGACGACCAGCACGTAAGCACATCTTGGGGTTCGACAAGCATCGAAATCGCTTTGGGACTGCAAAACCGTGAGTAATAGTCCATGAAAGAGCCCTGAATCGGTAAAACCTAGGGTTATTGATCAACGATACATAAACGCACCCCGGGTTTCGTCAATCATGGAAATTGCTCAGGGACCTGAAATTAGTGAGTAATAGTCCATGAAGCGGGCCAAAATCGGCCAAAACTGCAAATGTTGATGACCGACACATAAACACACCTGTGTTTGTCGGTCGTGGAAATCACTACGTGAGCCCAAAACTGAGTTATAGTCCAAGAAACGGGCCAGAATCGGCCGAAACTGCGATTGTTGATGACCGATACGTAAGCGCACCTTGGGGTTCAACATCCATGGAAATCGCTTTGGGACCCCAAAAATGTGAGTAATAGTCCATGAAACGGCCCAGAATCGACAAAAACCATGAGTGTTGATGACCGACACTTAAACGCACCATGGGGTTTGTTAATCGTGGAAATCACTCCGGGACCCCAAAACAGTCAGTAATAGTCCACGAAACGGGCCAGAATTGGCCAATACTATGAGAGTTGATGACCAACACGTAAGCGCACCTTGGGGTTCAACAACTATGGAAATCTCTTCGTGACCGCAAAACGGTGAGTAATAGTCCATGAAACGGGCCAAAATCGTCAAAAACCGCGAGTGTTGATGTCTGACACGTAAACGCACCCCGGGGTTGGTTAATCATGGAAATCACTCTGGGACCCCAAAAAAGTGAGTAATAGTCGACAGAACGGGCCAGAATCGGCCAAAACTGTGACTGTTGATGACCAACATGTAAGCGCACCTTGGGGTTCAATAACTATGGAAATCGCTTTGCGATCCCAAAACGGTGAGTAATAGTTCGCGAAACGGGTCAGAATTGGCCAAAACTGTGAGGGTTGACGACGGGCACGTAAACGCACCCCAGGGATCGTCAATCATGGTAATCGCTCCGGGACCCCACAACGGTGAGTAACTGTGCAGAAAACGTACCAGAATCGGCCAAAATTGTGAGTGTTGGTGACCGACACGTAAATGCACCCCGGTGTTCGTCAATCATGGAAATCACTTCGGGACCCCAAAACTGAGTAATAGTCCAGGAAACGGGCCAGAATCGGCACAATCTGCGATTCTTAACGACCAGCACGTAAGCACATCTTGGGGTTCGACAAGCATCGAAATCGCTTTGGGACTGCAAAACGGTGAGTAATAGTCCATGAAAGAGCCCTGAATCGGTAAAACCTAGGGTTATTGATCAACAATACATAAACGCACCCCGGGTTTCGTCAATCATGGAAATTGCTCAGGGACATCAAATCAGTGAGTAATAGTCCATGAAACGGGCCAAAATCGGCCAAAACTTCAAATGTTGATGACCGACACATAAACACACCGGTGTTCGTCGGTCGTGGAAATCACTACGTGAGCCAAAAACTGAGTTATAGTCCAAGAAACGGGCCAGAATCGGCCGAAACTGCGATTGTTGATGACCGATACATAAGCGCAGCTTGGGGTTCGACATCCATGGAAATCGCTTTGGGACCCCAAAAATTTGAGTAATAGTCCATGAAACGGCCCAGAATCGACAAAAACCACGAGTGTTGATGACCGACACTTAAACGCACCATGGGGTTTGTTAATCGTGGAAATCACTCCGGGACCCCAAAACAGTCAGTAATAGTCCACGAAACGGGCCAGAATTGGCCAATACTATGAGAGTTGATGACCAACACGTAAGCGCACCTTGGGGTTCAACAACTATGGAAATCTCTTCGTGACCGCAAAACGGTGAGTAATAGTCCATGAAACGGGCCAGAATCGTCAAAAACCGCG
Source organism: Triticum aestivum (assembly GCF_018294505.1). Lineage (NCBI taxonomy): Eukaryota > Viridiplantae > Streptophyta > Magnoliopsida > Poales > Poaceae > Triticum > Triticum aestivum. The sequence goes on from NW_025228112.1 coordinate 27,623, forward strand.
AGTGTTGATGTCTGACACGTAAACGCACCCCGGGGTTCGTTTATCATGGAAATCACTCTGGGACCCCAAAAAAGTGAGTAATAGTCGACAGAACGGGCCAGAATCGGCGAAAATTGTGACTGTTGATGACCGACATGTAATGCCCCTTGGGGTTCAATAACTATGGAAATCACTTTGGGATCCCAAAACGGTGAGTAATAGTTCACGAAACGGGTCAGAATGGGCCAAAACTGTGAGGGTTGACGACGGGCACGTAAAAGCACCCCAGGGATCGTGAATCATGGAAATCGCTCCGGGACCCCACAACGGTGAGTAACAGTGCAGAAAACGTACCAGAATCGGCCAAAATTGTGAGTGTTGATGACCGACACGTAAATGCACCCCGGTGTTCATCAATCGTGGAAATCACTTCGGGACCCCAAAACTGAGTAATTGTCCAGGAAACGGGCCAGAATCGGCCTAATCTGCGAGTCTTGACGACCAGCACGTAAGCACATCTTGGGGTTCGACAAGCATCGAAATCGCTTTGGGACTGCAAAACCGTGAGTAATAGTCCATGAAAGAGCCCTGAATCGGTAAAACCTAGGGTTATTGATCAACGATACATAAACGCACCCCGGGTTTCGTCAATCATGGAAATTGCTCAGGGACCTGAAATCAGTGAGTAATAGTCCATGAAGCGGGCCAAAATCGGCCAAAACTGTAAATGTTCATGACCGACACATAAACACACCGGTGTTCGTCAGTCGTGGAAATCACTACGTGAGCCCAAAACTGAGTTATAGTCCAAGAAACGGGCCGGAATCGGCCGAAACTGCGATTGTTGATGACCGATACGTAAGCGCACCTTGTGGTTCGACATCCATGGAAATCGCTTTGGGACCCCAAAAATGTGAGTAATAGTCCACGAAACGGGCCAGAATCGACAAAAACCACGAGTGTTGATGACCGACACTTAAACGCACCATGGGGTTTGTTAATCGTGGAAATCACTCCGGAACCCCAAAACAGTCAGTAATAGTCCACGAAACGGGCCAGAATTGGCCACTACTATGAGAGTTGATGACCAACACGTAAGCGCACCTTGGGGTTCAACAACTATGGAAATCGCTTCGTGACCGCAAAACGGTGAGTAATAGTCCATGAAACGGGCCAGAATCGTCAAAAACCGCGAGTGTTGATGTCTGACACTTAAACGCACCCCGGGGTTCGTTAATCATGGAAATCACTCTGGGACCCCAAAAAAGTGAGTAATAGTGGACAGAACGGGCCAGAATCGGCCAAAACTGTGACTGTTGATGACCAACATGTAAGCGCACCTTGGGGTTCAATAACTATGGAAATCGCTTTGGGATCCCAAAACGGTGAGTAATAGTTCACGAAACGGGTCAGAATTGGCCAAAACTATGAGGGTTGACGACGGGCACGTAAACGCACCCCAGGGATCGTCAATCATGGAAATCGCTCCGGGACCCCACAACGGTGAGTAACAGTGCAGAAAACGTACCAGAATCGGCCAAAATTGTGAGTGTTGATGACCGACACGTAAATGCACCCCGGTGTTCATCAATCGTGGAAATCACTTCGGGACCCCAAAACTGAGTAATAGTCCAGGAAACGGGCCAGAATCGGCCTAATCTGCGAGTCTTGACGACCAGCACGTAAGCACATCTTGGGGTTCGACAAGCATCGGAATCGCTTTGGGACTGCAAAACCGTGAGTAATAGTCCATGAAAGAGCCCTGAATCGGTAAAACCTAGGGTTATTGATCAACGATACATAAACGCACCCCGGGTTTCGTCAATCATGGAAATTGCTCAGGGACCTGAAATTAGTGAGTAATAGTCCATGAAGCGGGCCAAAATCGGCCAAAACTGCAAATGTTGGTGACCGACACATAAACACACCTGTGTTCGTCGGTCGTGGAAATCACTACGTGAGCCCAAAACTGAGTTATAGTCCAAGAAACGGGCCAGAATCGGCCGAAACTGCGATTGTTGATGACCGATACGTAAGCGCACCTTGGGGTTCAACATCCATGGAAATCGCTTTGGGACCCCAAAAATGTGAGTAATAGTCCATGAAACGGGCCAGAATTGACAAAAACCGCGAGTGTTGATGTCTGACACGTAAACGCACCCCGGGGTTCGTTAATCATGGAAATCACTCTGGGACCCCAAAAAAGTGAGTAATAGTCGACAGAACGGGCCAGAATCGGCGAAAATT
>NW_025228112.1:31978-48592 GCF_018294505.1 Triticum aestivum
CCAAAATTGTGAGTGTTGATGACCGACACGTAAATGCACCCCGGTGTTCATCAATCGTGGAAATCACTTCGGGACCCCAAAACTGAGTAATAGTCCAGGAAACGGGCCAGAATCGGCCTAATCTGCGAGTCTTGACGACCAGCACGTAAGCACATCTTGGGGTTCGACAAGCATCGAAATCGCTTTGGGACTGCAAAACCGTGAGTAATAGTCCATGAAAGAGCCCTGAATCGGTAAAACCTAGGGTTATTGATCAACGATACATAAACGCACCCCGGGTTTCGTCAATCATGGAAATTGCTCAGGGACCTGAAATCAGTGAGTAATAGTCCATGAAGCGGGCCAAAATCGGCCAAAACTGTAAATGTTCATGACCGACGCATAAACACACCGGTGTTCGTCGGTCGTGGAAATCACTACGTGAGCCCAAAACTGAGTTATAGTCCAAGAAACGGGCCGGAATCGGCCGAAACTGCGATTGTTGATGCCCGATACGTAAGCGCACCTTGTGGTTCGACATCCATGGAAATCGCTTTGGGACCCCAAAAATGTGAGTAATAGTCCACGAAACGGGCCAGAATCGACAAAAACCACGAGTGTTGATGACCGACACTTAAACGCACCATGGGGTTTGTTAATCATGGAAATCACTCCGGGACCCCAAAACAGTCAGTAATAGTCCACGAAACGGGCCAGAATTGGCCACTACTATGAGAGTTGATGACCAACACGTAAGCGCACCTTGGGGTTCAACAACTATGGAAATCGCTTCGTGACCGCAAAACGGTGAGTAATAGTCCATGAAACGGGCCAGAATCGTCAAAAACAGCGAGTGTTGATGTCTGACACTTAAACGCACCCCGGGGTTCGTTAATCATGGAAATCACTCTGGGACCCCAAAAAAGTGAGTAATAGTCGACAAAACGGGCCAGAATCGGCCAAAACTGTGACTGTTAATGACCGACATTTAAGCGCACCTTGGGGTTCAATAACTATGGAAATCGCTTTGGGATCCCAAAACGGTGAGTAATAGTTCACGAAACGGGTCAGAATGGGCCAAAACTGTGAGGGTTGACGACGGGCACGTAAACGCACCCCAGGGATCGTCAATCATGGAAATCGCTCCGGGACCCCACAACGGTGAGTAACAGTGCAGAAAACGTACCAGAATCGGCCAAAATTGTGAGTGTTGATGACCGACACGTAAATGCACCCCGGTGTTCATCAATCGTGGAAATCACTTCGGGACCCCAAAACTGAGTAATTGTCCAGGAAACGGGCCAGAATCGGCCTAATCTGCGAGTCTTGACGACCAGCACGTAAGCACATCTTGGGGTTCGACAAGCATCGAAATCGCTTTGGGACTGCAAAACCGTGAGTAATAGTCCATGAAAGAGCCCTGAATCGGTAAAACCTAGGGTTATTGATCAACGATACATAAACGCACCCCGGGTTTCGTCAATCATGGAAATTGCTCAGGGACCTGAAATCAGTGAGTAATAGTCCATGAAGCGGGCCAAAATCGGCCAAAACTGTAAATGTTCATGACCGACACATAAACACACCGGTGTTCGTCAGTCGTGGAAATCACTACGTGAGCCCAAAACTGAGTTATAGTCCAAGAAACGGGCCGGAATCGGCCGAAACTGCGATTGTTGATGACCGATACGTAAGCGCACCTTGTGGTTCGACATCCATGGAAATCGCTTTGGGACCCCAAAAATGTGAGTAATAGTCCATGAAACGGGCCAGAATCGACAAAAACCACGAGTGTTGATGACCGACACTTAAACGCACCATGGGGTTTGTTAATCGTGGAAATCACTCCGGGACCCCAAAACAGTCAGTAATAGTCCACGAAACGGGCCAGAATTGGCCACTACTATGAGAGTTGATGACCAACACGTAAGCGCACCTTGGGGTTCAACAACTATGGAAATCGCTTCGTGACCGCAAAACGGTGAGTAATAGTCCATGAAACGGGCCAGAATCGTCAAAAACCGCGAGTGTTGATGTCTGACACTTAAACGCACCCCGGGGTTCGTTAATCATGGAAATCACTCTGGGACCCCAAAAAAGTGAGTAATAGTCGACAAAACGGGCCAGAATCGGCCAAAACTGTTACTGTTAATGACCGACATTTAAGCGCACCTTGGGGTTCAATAACTATGGAAATCGCTTTGGGATCCCAAAACGGTGAGTAATAGTTCACGAAACGGGTCAGAATTGGCCAAAACTGTGAGGGTTGACGACGGGCACGTAAACGCACCCCAGGGATCATCAATCATGGAAATCGCTGCGGGACCCCACAACGGTGAGTAACAGTGCAGAAAACGTACCAGAATCGGCCAAAATTGTGAGTGTTGATGACCGACACGTAAATGCACCCCGGTGTTCATCAATCGTGGAAATCACTTCGGGACCCCAAAACTAAGTAATAGTCCAGGAAACGGGCCAGAATCGGCCTAATCTGCGAGTCTTGACGACCAGCACGTAAGCACATCTTGGGGTTCGACAAGCATCGGAATCGCTTTGGGACTGCAAAACCGTGAGTAATAGTCCATGAAAGAGCCCTGAATCGGTAAAACCTAGGGTTATTGATCAACGATACATAAACGCACCCCGGGTTTCGTCAATCATGGAAATTGCTCAGGGACCTGAAATTAGTGAGTAATAGTCCATGAAGCGGGCCAAAATCGGCCAAAACTGCAAATGTTGATGACCGACACATAAACACACCTGTGTTCGTCGGTCGTGGAAATCACTACGTGAGCCCAAAACTGAGTTATAGTCCAAGAAACGGGCCCGAATCGGCCGAAACTGCGATTGTTGATGACCGATACATAAGCGCACCTTGGGGTTCAACATCCATGGAAATCGCTTTGGGACCCCAAAAATGTGAGTAATAGTCCATGAAACGGCCCAGAATCGACAAAAACCACGAGTGTTGATGACCGACACTTAAACGCACCATGGGGTTTGTTAATCGTGGAAATCACTCCGGGACCCCAAAACAGTCGGTAATAGTCCACGAAACGGGCCAGAATTGGCCAATACTATGAGAGTTGATGACCAACACGTAAGCGCACCTTGGGGTTCAACAACTATGGAAATCTCTTCGTGACCGCAAAACGGTGAGTAATAGTCCATGAAACGGGCCAGAATCGTCAAAAACCGCGAGTGTTGATGTCTGACACGTAAACGCACCCCGGGGTTCGTTAATCATGGAAATCACTCTGGGACCCCAAAAAAGTGAGTAATAGTCGACAGAACGGGCCAGAATCGGCGAAAATTGTGACTGTTGATGACCGACATGTAATGCCCCTTGGGGTTCAATAACTATGGAAATCGCTTTGGGATCCCAAAACGGTGAGTAATAGTTCACGAAACGGGTCAGAATGGGCCAAAACTGTGAGGGTTGACGACGGGCACGTAAAAGCACCCAGGGATCGTGAATCATGGAAATCGCTCCGGGACCCCACAACGGTGAGTAACAGTGCAGAAAACGTACCAGAATCGGCCAAAATTGTGAGTGTTGATGACCGACACGTAAATGCACCCCGGTGTTCATCAATCGTGGAAATCACTTCGGGACCCCAAAACTGAGTAATAGTCCAGGAAACGGGCCAGAATCGGCCTAATCTGCGAGTCTTGACGACCAGCACGTAAGCACATCTTGGGGTTCGACAAGCATCGAAATCGCTTTGGGACTGCAAAACCGTGAGTAATAGTCCATGAAAGAGCCCTGAATCGGTAAAACCTAGGGTTATTGATCAACGATACATAAACGCACCCCGGGTTTCGTCAATCATGGAAATTGCTCAGGGACCTGAAATCAGTGAGTAATAGTCCATGAAGCGGGCCAAAATCGGCCAAAACTGTAAATGTTCATGACCGACACATAAACACACTGGTGTTCGTCGGTCGTGGAAATCACTACGTGAGCCCAAAACTGAGTTATAGTCCAAGAAACGGGCCGGAATCGGCCGAAACTGCGATTGTTGATGACCGATACGTAAGCGCACCTTGTGGTTCGACATCCATGGAAATCGCTTTGGGACCCCAAAAATGTGAGTAATAGTCCACGAAACGGGCCAGAATCGACAAAAACCACGAGTGTTGATGACCGACACTTAAACGCACCATGGGGTTTGTTAATCGTGGAAATCACTCCGGGACCCCAAAACAGTCAGTAATAGTCCACGAAACGGGCCAGAATTGGCCACTACTATGAGAGTTGATGACCAACACGTAAGCGCACCTTGGGGTTCAACAACTATGGAAATCGCTTCGTGACCGCAAAACGGTGAGTAATAGTCCATGAAACGGGCCAGAATCGTCAAAAACAGCGAGTGTTGATGTCTGACACTTAAACGCACCCCGGGGTTCGTTAATCATGGAAATCACTCTGGGACCCCAAAAAAGTGAGTAATAGTCGACAAAACGGGCCAGAATCGGCCAAAACTGTGACTGTTAATGACCGACATTTAAGCGCACCTTGGGGTTCAATAACTATGGAAATCGCTTTGGGATCCCAAAACGGTGAGTAATAGTTCACGAAACGGGTCAGAATTGGCCAAAACTGTGAGGGTTGACGACGGGCACGTAAACGCACCCCAGGGATCGTCAATCATGGAAATCGCTCCGGGACCCCACAACGGTGAGTAACAGTGCAGAAAACGTACCAGCATCGGCCAAAATTGTGAGTGTTGATGACCGACACGTAAATGCACCCCGGTGTTCATCAATCGTGGAAATCACTTCGGGACCCCAAAACTGAGTAATAGTCCAGGAAACGGGCCAGAATCGGCCTAATCTGCGAGTCTTGACGACCAGCACGTAAGCACATCTTGGGGTTCGACAAGCATCGGAATCGCTTTGGGACTGCAAAACCGTGAGTAATAGTCCATGAAAGAGCCCTGAATCGGTAAAACCTAGGGTTATTGATCAACGATACATAAACGCACCCCGGGTTTCGTCAATCATGGAAATTGCTCAGGGACCTGAAATTAGTGAGTAATAGTCCATGAAGCGGGCCAAAATCGGCCAAAACTGCAAATGTTGATGACCGACACATAAACACACCTGTGTTCGTCGGTCGTGGAAATCACTACGTGAGCCCAAAACTGAGTTATAGTCCAAGAAACGGGCCAGAATCGGCCGAAACTGCGATTGTTGATGACCGATACGTAAGCGCACCTTGGGGTTCAACATCCATGGAAATCGCTTTGGGACCCCAAAAATGTGAGTAATAGTCCATGAAACGGCCCAGAATCGACAAAAACCACGAGTGTTGATGACCGACACTTAAACGCACCATGGGGTTTGTTAATCGTGGAAATCACTCCGGGACCCCAAAACAGTCGGTAATAGTCCACGAAACGGGCCAGAATTGGCCAATACTATGAGAGTTGATGACCAACACGTAAGCGCACCTTGGGGTTCAACAACTATGGAAATCTCTTCGTGACCGCAAAACGGTGAGTAATAGTCCATGAAACGGGCCAGAATCGTCAAAAACCGCGAGTGTTGATGTCTGACACTTAAATGCACACCGGGGTTCATTAATCATGGAAATCACTCTGGGACCCCAAAAAAGTGAGTAATAGTCGACAAAACGGGCCAGAATCGGCCAAAACTGTGACTGTTAATGACCGACATTTAAGCACACCTTGGGGTTCAATAACTATGGAAATCGCTTTGGGATCCCAAAACGGTGAGTAATAGTTCACGAAACGGGTCAGAATTGGCCAAAACTGTGAGGGTTGATGACGGGCACGTAAACGCACCCCAGGGATCGTCAATCATGGAAATCGCTCTGGGACCCCACAACGGTGAGTAACAGTGCAGAAAACGTACCAGAATCGGCCAAAATTGTGAGTGTTGATGACCGACACGTAAATGCACCCCGGTGTTCATCAATCGTGGAAATCACTTCGGGACCCCAAAACTGAGTAATAGTCCAGGAAACGGGCCAGAATCGGCCTAATCTGCGAGTCTTGACGACCAGCACGTAAGCACATCTTGGGGTTCGACAAGCATCGGAATCGCTTTGGGACTGCAAAACCGTGAGTAATAGTCCATGAAAGAGCCCTGATTCGGTAAAACCTAGGGTTATTGATCAACGATACATAAACGCACCCCGGGTTTCGTCAATCATGGAAATTGCTCAGGGACCTGAAATTAGTGAGTAATAGTCCATGAAGCGGGCCAAAATCGGCCAAAACTGCAAATGTTGATGACCGACACATAAACACACCTGTGTTCGTCGGTCGTGGAAATCACTACGTGAGCCCAAAACTGAGTTATAGTCCAAGAAACGGGCCAGAATCGGCCGAAACTGCGATTGTTGATGACCGATACGTAAGCGCACCTTGGGGTTCAACATCCATGGAAATCGCTTTGGGACCCCAAAAATGTGAGTAATAGTCCATGAAACGGCCCAGAATCGACAAAAACCACGAGTGTTGATGACCGACACTTAAACGCACCATGGGGTTTGTTAATCGTGGAAATCACTCCGGGACCCCAAAACAGTCGGTAATAGTCCACGAAACGGGCCAGAATTGGCCAATACTATGAGAGTTGATGACCAACACGTAAGCGCACCTTGGGGTTCAACAACTATGGAAATCTCTTCGTGACCGCAAAACGGTGAGTAATAGTCCATGAAACGGGCCAGAATCGTCAAAAACCGCGAGTGTTGATGTCTGACACGTAAACGCACCCCGGGGTTCGTTAATCATGGAAATCACTCTGGGACCCCAAAAAAGTGAGTAATAGTCGACAGAACGGGCCAGAATCGGCGAAAATTGTGACTGTTGATGACCGACATGTAATGCCCCTTGGGGTTCAATAACTATGGAAATCGCTTTGGGATCCCAAAACGGTGAGTAATAGTTCACGAAACGGGTCAGAATGGGCCAAAACTGTGAGGGTTGACGACGGGCACGTAAAAGCACCCAGGGATCGTGAATCATGGAAATCGCTCCGGGACCCCACAACGGTGAGTAACAGTGCAGAAAACGTACCAGAATCGGCCAAAATTGTGAGTGTTGATGACCGACACGTAAATGCACCCCGGTGTTCATCAATCGTGGAAATCACTTCGGGACCCCAAAACTGAGTAATAGTCCAGGAAACGGGCCAGAATCGGCCTAATCTGCGAGTCTTGATGACCAGCACGTAAGCACATCTTGGGGTTCGACAAGCATCGGAATCGCTTTGGGACTGCAAAACCGTGAGTAATAGTCCATGAAAGAGCCCTGAATCGGTAAAACCTAGGGTTATTGATGAACGATACATAAACGCACCCCGGGTTTCGTCAATCATGGAAATTGCTCAGGGACCTGAAATTAGTGAGTAATAGTCCATGAAGCGGGCCAAAATCGGCCAAAACTGCAAATGTTGGTGACCGACACATAAACACACCTGTGTTCGTCGGTCGTGGAAATCACTACGTGAGCCCAAAACTGAGTTATAGTCCAAGAAACGGGCCAGAATCGGCCGAAACTGCGATTGTTGATGACCGATACGTAAGCGCACCTTGGGGTTCAACATCCATGGAAATCGCTTTGGGACCCCAAAAATGTGAGTAATAGTCCATGAAACGGGCCAGAATTGACAAAAACCGCGAGTGTTGATGTCTGACACGTAAACGCACCCCGGGGTTCGTTAATCATGGAAATCACTCTGGGACCCCAAAAAAGTGAGTAATAGTCGACAGAACGGGCCAGAATCGGCGAAAATTGTGACTGTTGATGACCGACATGTAATGCCCCTTGGGGTTCAATAACTATGGAAATCGCTTTGGGATCCCAAAACGGTGAGTAATAGTTCACGAAACGGGTCAGAATGGGCCAAAACTGTGAGGGTTGACGACGGGCACGTAAAAGCACCCAGGGATCGTGAATCATGGAAATCGCTCCGGGACCCCACAACGGTGAGTAACAGTGCAGAAAACGTACCAGAATCGACCAAAATTGTGAGTGTTGATGACCGACACGTAAATGCACCCCGGTGTTCATCAATCGTGGAAATCACTTCGGGACCCCAAAACTGAGTAATAGTCCAGGAAACGGGCCAGAATCGGCCTAATCTGCGAGTCTTGACGACCAGCACGTAAGCACATCTTGGGGTTCGACAAGCATCGAAATCGCTTTGGGACTGCAAAACCGTGAGTAATAGTCCATGAAAGAGCCCTGAATCGGTAAAACCTAGGGTTATTGATCAACGATACATAAACGCACCCCGGGTTTCGTCAATCATGGAAATTGCTCAGGGACCTGAAATCAGTGAGTAATAGTCCATGAAGCGGGCCAAAATCGGCCAAAACTGTAAATGTTCATGACCGACGCATAAACACACCGGTGTTCGTCGGTCGTGGAAATCACTACGTGAGCCCAAAACTGAGTTATAGTCCAAGAAACGGGCCGGAATCGGCCGAAACTGCGATTGTTGATGACCGATACGTAAGCGCACCTTGTGGTTCGACATCCATGGAAATCGCTTTGGGACCCCAAAAATGTGAGTAATAGTCCACGAAACGGGCCAGAATCGACAAAAACCACGAGTGTTGATGACCGACACTTAAACGCACCATGGGGTTTGTTAATCGTGGAAATCACTCCGGGACCCCAAAACAGTCAGTAATAGTCCACGAAACGGGCCAGAATTGGCCACTACTATGAGAGTTGATGACCAACACGTAAGCGCACCTTGGGGTTCAACAACTATGGAAATCGCTTCGTGACCGCAAAACGGTGAGTAATAGTCCATGAAACGGGCCAGAATCGTCAAAAACCGCGAGTGTTGATGTCTGACACTTAAACGCACCCCGGGGTTCGTTAATCATGGAAATCACTCTGGGACCCCAAAAAAGTGAGTAATAGTCGACAAAACGGGCCAGAATCGGCCAAAACTGTTACTGTTAATGACCGACATTTAAGCGCACCTTGGGGTTCAATAACTATGGAAATCGCTTTGGGATCCCAAAACGGTGAGTAATAGTTCACGAAACGGGTCAGAATTGGCCAAAACTGTGAGGGTTGACGACGGGCACGTAAACGCACCCCAGGGATCATCAATCATGGAAATCGCTGCGGGACCCCACAACGGTGAGTAACAGTGCAGAAAACGTACCAGAATCGGCCAAAATTGTGAGTGTTGATGACCGACACGTAAATGCACCCCGGTGTTCATCAATCGTGGAAATCACTTCGGGACCCCAAAACTAAGTAATAGTCCAGGAAACGGGCCAGAATCGGCCTAATCTGCGAGTCTTGACGACCAGCACGTAAGCACATCTTGGGGTTCGACAAGCATCGGAATCGCTTTGGGACTGCAAAACCGTGAGTAATAGTCCATGAAAGAGCCCTGAATCGGTAAAACCTAGGGTTATTGATCAACGATACATAAACGCACCCCGGGTTTCGTCAATCATGGAAATTGCTCAGGGACCTGAAATTAGTGAGTAATAGTCCATGAAGCGGGCCAAAATCGGCCAAAACTGCAAATGTTGATGACCGACACATAAACACACCTGTGTTCGTCGGTCGTGGAAATCACTACGTGAGCCCAAAACTGAGTTATAGTCCAAGAAACGGGCCCGAATCGGCCGAAACTGCGATTGTTGATGACCGATACATAAGCGCACCTTGGGGTTCAACATCCATGGAAATCGCTTTGGGACCCCAAAAATGTGAGTAATAGTCCATGAAACGGCCCAGAATCGACAAAAACCACGAGTGTTGATGACCGACACTTAAACGCACCATGGGGTTTGTTAATCGTGGAAATCACTCCGGGACCCCAAAACAGTCGGTAATAGTCCACGAAACGGGCCAGAATTGGCCAATACTATGAGAGTTGATGACCAACACGTAAGCGCACCTTGGGGTTCAACAACTATGGAAATCTCTTCGTGACCGCAAAACGGTGAGTAATAGTCCATGAAACGGGCCAGAATCGTCAAAAACCGCGAGTGTTGATGTCTGACACGTAAACGCACCCCGGGGTTCGTTAATCATGGAAATCACTCTGGGACACCAAAAAAGTGAGTAATAGTCGACAGAACGGGCCAGAATCGGCGAAAATTGTGACTGTTGATGACCGACATGTAATGCCCCTTGGGGTTCAATAACTATGGAAATCGCTTTGGGATCCCAAAACGGTGAGTAATAGTTCACGAAACGGGTCAGAATGGGCCAAAACTGTGAGGGTTGACGACGGGCACGTAAAAGCACCCCAGGGATCGTGAATCATGGAAATCGCTCCGGGACCCCACAACGGTGAGTAACAGTGCAGAAAACGTACCAGAATCGGCCAAAATTGTGAGTGTTGATGACCGACACGTAAATGCACCCCGGTGTTCATCAATCGTGGAAATCACTTCGGGACCCCAAAACTGAGTAATAGTCCAGGAAACGGTCCAGAATCGGCCTAATCTGCGAGTCTTGACGACCAGCACGTAAGCACATCTTGGGGTTCGACAAGCATCGAAATCGCTTTGGGACTGCAAAACCGTGAGTAATAGTCCATGAAAGAGCCCTGAATCGGTAAAACCTAGGGTTATTGATCAACGATACATAAACGCACCCCGGGTTTCGTCAATCATGGAAATTGCTCAGGGACCTGAAATTAGTGAGTAATAGTCCATGAAGCGGGCCAAAATCGGCCAAAACTGCAAATGTTGATGACCGACACATAAACACACCGGTGTTCGTCGGTCGTGGAAATCACTACGTGAGCCCAAAACTGAGTTATAGTCCAAGAAACGGGCCGGAATCGGCCGAAACTGCGATTGTTGATGACCGATACGTAAGCGCACCTTGTGGTTCGACATCCATGGAAATCGCTTTGGGACCCCAAAAATGTGAGTAATAGTCCACGAAACGGGCCAGAATCGACAAAAACCACGAGTGTTGATGACCGACACTTAAACGCACCATGGGGTTTGTTAATCGTGGAAATCACTCCGGGACCCCAAAACAGTCAGTAATAGTCCACGAAACGGGCCAGAATTGGCCACTACTATGAGAGTTGATGACCAACACGTAAGCGCACCTTGGGGTTCAAAAACTATGGAAATCGCTTCGTGACCGCAAAACGGTGAGTAATAGTCCATGAAATGGGCCAGAATCGTCAAAAACCGCGAGTGTTGATGTCTGACACTTAAATGCACCCCGGGGTTCGTTAATCATGGAAATCACTCTGGGACCCCAAAAAAGTGAGTAATAGTCGACAAAACGGGCCAGAATCGGCCAAAACTGTGACTGTTAATGACCGACATTTAAGCGCACCTTGGAGTTCAATAACTATGGAAATCGCTTTGGGATCCCAAAACGGTGAGTAATAATTCACGAAACGGGTCAGAATTGGCCAAAACTGTGAGGGTTGACGACGGGCACGTAAACGCACCCCAGGGATCGTCAATCATGGAAATCGCTCTGGGACCCCACAACGGTGAGTAACAGTGCAGAAAACGTACCAGAATCGACCAAAATTGTGAGTGTTGATGACCAACACGTAAATGAACCCCGGTGTTCATCAATCGTGGAAATCACTTCGGGACCCCAAAACTGAGTAATAGTCCAGGAAACGGTCCAGAATCGGCCCAATCTGCGAGTCTTGAAGACCAGCACGTAAGCACATCTTGGGGTTCGACAAGCATCGAAATCGCTTTGGGATTGCAAAACGGTGAGTAATAGTCCATGAAAGAGCCCTGAATCGGTAAAACCTAGGGTTATTGATCAACGATACATAAACGCACCCCGGGTTTCGTTAATCATGGAAATTGCTCATGGAACTGAAATCAGTGAGTAATAGTCCATGAAGCGGGCCAAAATCGGCCAAAACTGCAAATGTTGATGACCGACACATAAACACACCGGTGTTCGTCGGTCGTGGAAATCACTACGTCAGCCCAAAACTGAGTTATAGTCCAAGAAACGGGCCGGAATCGGCCGAAACTTCGATTGTTGATGACCGATACGTAAGCGCACCTTGGGGTTCGACATCCATGGAAATCGCTTTGGGACCCAAAAAATGTGAGTAATAGTCCATGAAACGGGCCAGAATCGACAAAAACCACGAGTGTTGATGACCGACACTTAAACGCACCATGGGGTTTGTTAATCGTGGAAATCACTCCGGGACCCCAAAACAGTCAGTAATAGTCCACGAAACGGGCCAGAATTGGCCAATAGTATGAGAGTTGATGACCAACACGTAAGCGCACCTTGGGGTTCAACAACTATGGAAATCGCTTCGTGACCGCAAAACGGTGAGTAATAGTCCATGAAATGGGCCACAATCGTCAAAAACCGCGAGTGTTGATGTCTGACACTTAAATGCACCCCGGGGTTCATTAATCATGGAAATCACTCTGGGACCCCAAAAAAGTGAGTAATAGTCGACAAAACGGGCCAGAATTGGCCCAAACTGTGACTGTTAATGACCGACATTTAAGCGCACCTTGGGGTTCAATAACTATGGAAATCGCTTTGGGATCCCAAAACGGTGAGTAATAGTTCACGAAACGGGTCAGAATTGGCCAAAACTGTGAGGGTTGACGACGGGCACGTAAACGCACCCCAGGGATCGTCAATCATGGAAATCGCTCCGGGACCCCACAACGGTGAGTAACAGTGCAGAAAACGTACCAGAATCGGCCAAAATTGTGAGTGTTGATGACCGACACGTAAATGCACCCCGGTGTTCATCAATCGTGGAAATCACTTCGGGACCCCAAAACTGAGTAATAGTCCAGGAAACGGGCCAGAATCGGCCTAATCTGCGAGTCTTGACGACCAGCACGTAAGCACATCTTGGGGTTCGACAAGCATCGAAATCGCTTTGGGACTGCAAAACCGTGAGTAATAGTCCATGAAAGAGCCCTGAATCGGTAAAACCTAGGGTTATTGATCAACGATACATAAACGCACCCCGGGTTTCGTCAATCATGGAAATTGCTCAGGGACCTGAAATCAGTGAGTAATAGTCCATGAAGCGGGCCAAAATCGGCCAAAACTGTAAATGTTGATGACCGACACATAAACACACCGGTGTTCGTCGGTCGTGGAAATCACTACGTGAGCCCAAAACTGAGTTATAGTCCAAGAAACGGGCCGGAATCGGCCGAAACTGCGATTGTTGATGACCGATACGTAAGCGCACCTTGTGGTTCGACATCCATGGAAATCGCTTTGGGACCCCAAAAATGTGAGTAATAGTCCATGAAACGGGCCAGAATCGACAAAAACCATGAGTGTTGATGACCGACACTTAAACGCACCATGGGGTTTGTTAATCGTGGAAATCACTCCGGGACCCCAAAACAGTCAGTAATAGTCCATGAAACGGGCCAGAATTGGCCACTACTATGAGAGTTGATGACCAACACGTAAGCGCACCTTGGGGTTCAACAACTATGGAAATCGCTTCGTGACCGCAAAACGGTGAGTAATAGTCCATGAAACGGGCCAGAATCGTCAAAAACCGCGAGTGTTGATGTCTGACACTTAAATGCACACCGGGGTTCATTAATCATGGAAATCACTCTGGGACCCCAAAAAAGTGAGTAATAGTCGACAAAACGGGCCGGAATCGGCCAAAACTGTGACTGTTAATGACCGACATTTAAGCGCACCTTGGGGTTCAATAACTATGGAAATCGCTTTGGGATCCCAAAACGGTGAGTAATAGTTCAAGAAACGGGTCAGAATTGGCCAAAACTGTGGGGGTTGACGACGGGCACGTAAACGCACCCCAGGGATCGTCAATCATGGAAATCGCTCCGGGACCCCACAACGGTGAGTAACAGTGCAGAAAACGTACCAGAATCGGCCAAAATTGTGAGTGTTGATGACCGACACGTAAATGCACCCCGGTGTTCATCAATCGTGGAAATCACTTCGGGACCCCAAAACTGAGTAATAGTCCCGGAAACGGGCCAGAATCGGCCTAATCTGCGAGTCTTGACGACCAGCACGTAAGCACATCTTGGGGTTCGACAAGCATCGGAATCGCTTTGGGACTGCAAAACCGTGAGTAATAGTCCATGAAAGAGCCCTGAATCGGTAAAACCTAGGGTTATTGATCAACGATACATAAACGCACCCCGGGTTTCGTCAATCATGGAAATTGCTCAGGGACCTGAAATTAGTGAGTAATAGTCCATGAAGCGGGCCAAAATCGGCCAAAACTGCAAATGTTGATGACCGACACATAAACACACCTGTGTTCGTCGGTCGTGGAAATCACTACGTGAGCCCAAAACTGAGTTATAGTCCAAGAAACGGGCCAGAATCGGCCGAAACTGCGATTGTTGATGACCGATACGTAAGCGCACCTTGGGGTTCAACATCCATGGAAATCGCTTTGGGACCCCAAAAATGTGAGTAATAGTCCATGAAACGGCCCAGAATCGACAAAAACCACGAGTGTTGATGACCGACACTTAAACGCACCATGGGGTTTGTTAATCGTGGAAATCACTCCGGGACCCCAAAACAGTCGGTAATAGTCCACGAAACGGGCCAGAATTGGCCAATACTATGAGAGTTGATGACCAACACGTAAGCGCACCTTGGGGTTCAACAACTATGGAAATCTCTTCGTGACCGCAAAACGGTGAGTAATAGTCCATGAAACGGGCCAGAATCGTCAAAAACCGCGAGTGTTGATGTCTGACACGTAAACGCACCCCGGGGTTCGTTAATCATGGAAATCACTCTGGGACACCAAAAAAGTGAGTAATAGTCGACAGAACGGGCCAGAATCGGCGAAAATTGTGACTGTTGATGACCGACATGTAATGCCCCTTGGGGTTCAATAACTATGGAAATCGCTTTGGGATCCCAAAACGGTGAGTAATAGTTCACGAAACGGGTCAGAATGGGCCAAAACTGTGAGGGTTGACGACGGGCACGTAAAAGCACCCCAGGGATCGTGAATCATGGAAATCGCTCCGGGACCCCACAACGGTGAGTAACAGTGCAGAAAACGTACCAGAATCGGCCAAAATTGTGAGTGTTGATGACCGACACGTAAATGCACCCCGGTGTTCATCAATCGTGGAAATCACTTCGGGACCCCAAAACTGAGTAATAGTCCAGGAAACGGTCCAGAATCGGCCTAATCTGCGAGTCTTGACGACCAGCACGTAAGCACATCTTGGGGTTCGACAAGCATCGAAATCGCTTTGGGACTGCAAAACCGTGAGTAATAGTCCATGAAAGAGCCCTGAATCGGTAAAACCTAGGGTTATTGATCAACGATACATAAACGCACCCCGGGTTTCGTCAATCATGGAAATTGCTCAGGGACCTGAAATTAGTGAGTAATAGTCCATGAAGCGGGCCAAAATCGGCCAAAACTGCAAATGTTGATGACCGACACATAAACACACCGGTGTTCGTCGGTCGTGGAAATCACTACGTGAGCCCAAAACTGAGTTATAGTCCAAGAAACGGGCCGGAATCGGCCGAAACTGCGATTGTTGATGACCGATACGTAAGCGCACCTTGTGGTTCGACATCCATGGAAATCGCTTTGGGACCCCAAAAATGTGAGTAATAGTCCACGAAACGGGCCAGAATCGACAAAAACCACGAGTGTTGATGACCGACACTTAAACGCACCATGGGGTTTGTTAATCGTGGAAATCACTCCGGGACCCCAAAACAGTCAGTAATAGTCCACGAAACGGGCCAGAATTGGCCACTACTATGAGAGTTGATGACCAACACGTAAGCGCACCTTGGGGTTCAAAAACTATGGAAATCGCTTCGTGACCGCAAAACGGTGAGTAATAGTCCATGAAATGGGCCAGAATCGTCAAAAACCGCGAGTGTTGATGTCTGACACTTAAATGCACCCCGGGGTTCGTTAATCATGGAAATCACTCTGGGACCCCAAAAAAGTGAGTAATAGTCGACAAAACGGGCCAGAATCGGCCAAAACTGTGACTGTTAATGACCGACATTTAAGCGCACCTTGGAGTTCAATAACTATGGAAATCGCTTTGGGATCCCAAAACGGTGAGTAATAATTCACGAAACGGGTCAGAATTGGCCAAAACTGTGAGGGTTGACGACGGGCACGTAAACGCACCCCAGGGATCGTCAATCATGGAAATCGCTCTGGGACCCCACAACGGTGAGTAACAGTGCAGAAAACGTACCAGAATCGACCAAAATTGTGAGTGTTGATGACCAACACGTAAATGAACCCCGGTGTTCATCAATCGTGGAAATCACTTCGGGACCCCAAAACTGAGTAATAGTCCAGGAAACGGTCCAGAATCGGCCCAATCTGCGAGTCTTGAAGACCAGCACGTAAGCACATCTTGGGGTTCGACAAGCATCGAAATCGCTTTGGGATTGCAAAACGGTGAGTAATAGTCCATGAAAGAGCCCTGAATCGGTAAAACCTAGGGTTATTGATCAACGATACATAAACGCACCCCGGGTTTCGTTAATCATGGAAATTGCTCATGGAACTGAAATCAGTGAGTAATAGTCCATGAAGCGGGCCAAAATCGGCCAAAACTGCAAATGTTGATGACCGACACATAAACACACCGGTGTTCGTCGGTCGTGGAAATCACTACGT
>NW_025228112.1:48602-64589 GCF_018294505.1 Triticum aestivum
AAACTGTGACTGTTAATGACCGACATTTAAGCGCACCTTGGGGTTCAATAACTATGGAAATCGCTTTGGGATCCCAAAACGGTGAGTAATAGTTCACGAAACGGGTCAGAATTGGCCAAAACTGTGAGGGTTGACGACGGGCACGTAAACGCACCCCAGGGATCGTCAATCATGGAAATCGCTCCGGGACCCCACAACGGTGAGTAACAGTGCAGAAAACGTACCAGAATCGGCCAAAATTGTGAGTGTTGATGACCGACACGTAAATGCACCCCGGTGTTCATCAATCGTGGAAATCACTTCGGGACCCCAAAACTGAGTAATAGTCCAGGAAACGGGCCAGAATCGGCCTAATCTGCGAGTCTTGACGACCAGCACGTAAGCACATCTTGGGGTTCGACAAGCATCGGAATCGCTTTGGGACTGCAAAACCGTGAGTAATAGTCCATGAAAGAGCCCTGAATCGGTAAAACCTAGGGTTATTGATAAACGATACATAAACGCACCCCAGGTTTCGTCAATCATGGAAATTGATCAGGGACCTGAAATTAGTGAGTAATAGTCCATGAAGCGGGCCAAAATCGGCCAAAACTGCAAATGTTGATGACCGACACATAAACACACCTGTGTTCGTCGGTCGTGGAAATCACTACGTGAGCCCAAAACTGAGTTATAGTCCAAGAAACGGGCCAGAATCGGCCGAAACTGTGATTGTTGATGACCGATACGTAAGCGCACCTTGGGGTTCAACATCCATGGAAATCGCTTTGGGACCCCAAAAATGTGAGTAATAGTCCATGAAACGGCCCAGAATCGACAAAAACCACGAGTGTTGATGACCGACACTTAAACGCACCATGGGGTTTGTTAATCGTGGAAATCACTCCGGGACCCCAAAACAGTCAGTAATAGTCCGCGAAACGGGCCAGAATTGGCCAATACTATGAGAGTTGATGACCAACACGTAAGCGCACCTTGGGGTTCAACAACTATGGAAATCACTTCGTGACCGCAAAACGGTGAGTAATAGTCCATGAAACGGGCCAGAATCGTCAAAAACCGCGAGTGTTGATGTCTGACACGTAAACGCACCCCGGGGTTCGTTAATCATGGAAATCACTCTGGGACCCCAAAAAGTGAGTAATAGTCGACAGAACGGGCCAGAATCGGCGAATACTGTGACTGTTGATGACCGACATGTAACGCCCCTTGGGGTTCAATAACTATGGAAATCGCTTTGGGATCCCAAAACGGTGAGTAATAGTTCACGAAACGGGTCAGAATGGGCCAAAACTGTGAGGGTTGACGACGGGCACGTAAACGCACCCCAGGGATCGTCAATCATGGAAATCGCTCCGGGACCCCACAACGGTGAGTAACAGTGCAGAAAACGTACCAGAATCGGCCAAAATTGTGAGTGTTGATGACCGACACGTAAATGCACCCCGGTGTTCAACAATCGTGGAAATCACTTCGGGACCCCAAAACTGAGTAATAGTCCAGGAAACGGGCCAGAATCGGCCTAATCTGCGAGTCTTGACGACTAGCACGTAAGCACATCTTGGGGTTCGACAAGCATCGAAATCGCTTTGGGACTGCAAAACCGTGAGTAATAGTCCATGAAAGAGCCCTGAATCGGTAAAACCTAGGGTTATTGATCAACGATACATAAACGCACCCCGGGTTTCGTCAATCATGGAAATTGCTCAGGGACCTGAAATCAGTGAGTAATAGTCCATGAAGCGGGCCAAAATCGGCCAAAACTGCAAATGTTGATGACCGACACATAAACACACCGGTGTTCGTCGGTCGTGGAAATCACTACGTGAGCCCAAAACTGAGTTATAGTCCAAGAAACGGGCCGGAATCGGCCGAAACTGCGATTGTTGATGACCGATACGTAAGCGCACCTTGTGGTTCGACATCCATGGAAATCGCTTTGGGACCCCAAAAATGTGAGTAATAGTCCATGAAACGGGCCAGAATCGACAAAAACCACGAGTGTTGATGACCGACACTTAAGCGCACCATGGGGTTTGTTAATCGTGGAAATCACTCCGGGACCCCAAAACAGTCAGTAATAGTCCATGAAACGGGCCAGAATTGGCCACTACTATGAGAGTTGATGACCAACACGTAAGCGCACCTTGGGGTTCAACAACTATGGAAATCGCTTCGTGACCGCAAAACGGTGAGTAATAGTCCATGAAACGGGCCAGAATCGTCAAAAACCGCGAGTGTTGATGTTTGACACTTAAATGCACACCGGGGTTCATTAATCATGGAAATCACTCTGGGACCCCAAAAAAGTGAGTAATAGTCGACAAAACGGGCCGGAATCGGCCAAAACTGTGACTGTTAATGACCGACATTTAAGCGCACCTTGGGGTTCAATAACTATGGAAATCGCTTTGGGATCCCAAAACGGTGAGTAATAGTTCACGAAACGGGTCAGAATTGGCCAAAACTGTGGGGGTTGACGACGGGCACGTAAACGCACCCCAGGGATCGTCAATCATGGAAATCGCTCCGGGACCCCACAACGGTGAGTAACAGTGCAGAAAACGTACCAGAATCGGCCAAAATTGTGAGTGTTGATGACCGACACGTAAATGCACCCCGGTGTTCATCAATCGTGGAAATCACTTCGGGACCCCAAAACGGAGTAATAGTCCCGGAAACGGGCCAGAATCGGCCCAATCTGCGAGTCTTGACGACCAGCACGTAAGCACATCTTGGGGTTCGACAAGCATCGGAATCGCTTTGGGACTGCAAAACCGTGAGTAATAGTCCATGAAAGAGCCCTGAATCGGTAAAACCTAGGGTTATTGATCAACGATACATAAACGCACCCCGGGTTTCGTCAATCATGGAAATTGCTCAGGGACCTGAAATTAGTGAGTAATAGTCCATGAAGCGGGCCAAAATCGGCCAAAACTGCAAATGTTGATGACCGACACATAAACACACCTGTGTTCGTCGGTCGTGGAAATCACTACGTGAGCCCAAAACTGAGTTATAGTCCAAGAAACGGGCCAGAATCGGCCGAAACTGCGATTGTTGATGACCGATACGTAAGCGCACCTTGGGGTTCAACATCCATGGAAATCGCTTTGGTACCCCAAAAATGTGAGTAATAGTCCATGAAACGGCCCAGAATCGACAAAAACCACGAGTGTTGATGACCGACACTTAAACGCACCATGGGGTTTGTTAATCGTGGAAATCACTCCGGGACCCCAAAACAGTCAGTAATAGTCCATGAAACGGGCCAGAATTGGCCACTACTATGAGAGTTGATGACCAACACGTAAGCGCACCTTGGGGTTCAACAACTATGGAAATCGCTTCGTGACCGCAAAACGGTGAGTAATAGTCCATGAAACGGGCCAGAATCGTCAAAAACCGCGAGTGTTGATGTTTGACACTTAAATGCACACCGGGGTTCATTAATCATGGAAATCACTCTGGGACCCCAAAAAAGTGAGTAATAGTCGACAAAACGGGCCGGAATCGGCCAAAACTGTGACTGTTAATGACCGACATTTAAGCGCACCTTGGGGTTCAATAACTATGGAAATCGCTTTGGGATCCCAAAACGGTGAGTAATAGTTCACGAAACGGGTCAGAATTGGCCAAAACTGTGGGGGTTGACGACGGGCACGTAAACGCACCCCAGGGATCGTCAATCATGGAAATCGCTCCGGGACCCCACAACGGTGAGTAACAGTGCAGAAAACGTACCAGAATCGGCCAAAATTGTGAGTGTTGATGACCGACACGTAAATGCACCCCGGTGTTCAACAATCGTGGAAATCACTTCGGGACCCCAAAACTGAGTAATAGTCCAGGAAACGGGCCAGAATCGGCCTAATCTGCGAGTCTTGACGACCAGCACGTAAGCACATCTTGGGGTTCGACAAGCATCGAAATCGCTTTGGGACTGCAAAACCGTGAGTAATAGTCCATGAAAGAGCCCTGAATCGGTAAAACCTAGGGTTATTGATCAACGATACATAAACGCACCCCGGGTTTCGTCAATCATGGAAATTGCTCAGGGACCTGAAATCAGTGAGTAATAGTCCATGAAGCGGGCCAAAATCGGCCAAAACTGTAAATGTTGATGACCGACACATAAACACACCGGTGTTCGTCGGTCGTGGAAATCACTACGTGAGCCCAAAACTGAGTTATAGTCCAAGAAACGGGCCGGAATCGGCCGAAACTGCGATTGTTGATGACCGATACGTAAGCGCACCTTGTGGTTCGACATCCATGGAAATCGCTTTGGGACCCCAAAAATGTGAGTAATAGTCCATGAAACGGGCCAGAATCGACAAAAACCATGAGTGTTGATGACCGACACTTAAACGCACCATGGGGTTTGTTAATCGTGGAAATCACTCCGGGACCCCAAAACAGTCAGTAATAGTCCATGAAACGGGCCAGAATTGGCCACTACTATGAGAGTTGATGACCAACACGTAAGCGCACCTTGGGGTTCAACAACTATGGAAATCGCTTCGTGACCGCAAAACGGTGAGTAATAGTCCATGAAACGGGCCAGAATCGTCAAAAACCGCGAGTGTTGATGTCTGACACTTAAATGCACACCGGGGTTCATTAATCATGGAAATCACTCTGGGACCCCAAAAAAGTGAGTAATAGTCGACAAAACGGGCCGGAATCGGCCAAAACTGTGACTGTTAATGACCGACATTTAAGCGCACCTTGGGGTTCAATAACTATGGAAATCGCTTTGGGATCCCAAAACGGTGAGTAATAGTTCAAGAAACGGGTCAGAATTGGCCAAAACTGTGGGGGTTGACGACGGGCACGTAAACGCACCCCAGGGATCGTCAATCATGGAAATCGCTCCGGGACCCCACAACGGTGAGTAACAGTGCAGAAAACGTACCAGAATCGGCCAAAATTGTGAGTGTTGATGACCGACACGTAAATGCACCCCGGTGTTCATCAATCGTGGAAATCACTTCGGGACCCCAAAACTGAGTAATAGTCCCGGAAACGGGCCAGAATCGGCCTAATCTGCGAGTCTTGACGACCAGCACGTAAGCACATCTTGGGGTTCGACAAGCATCGGAATCGCTTTGGGACTGCAAAACCGTGAGTAATAGTCCATGAAAGAGCCCTGAATCGGTAAAACCTAGGGTTATTGATCAACGATACATAAACGCACCCCGGGTTTCGTCAATCATGGAAATTGCTCAGGGACCTGAAATCAGTGAGTAATAGTCCATGAAGCGGGCCAAAATCGGCCAAAACTGTAAATGTTGATGACCGACACATAAACACACCGGTGTTCGTCGGTCGTGGAAATCACTACGTGAGCCCAAAACTGAGTTATAGTCCAAGAAACGGGCCGGAATCGGCCGAAACTGCGATTGTTGATGACCGATACGTAAGCGCACCTTGTGGTTCGACATCCATGGAAATCGCTTTGGGACCCCAAAAATGTGAGTAATAGTCCATGAAACGGGCCAGAATCGACAAAAACCATGAGTGTTGATGACCGACACTTAAACGCACCATGGGGTTTGTTAATCGTGGAAATCACTCCGGGACCCCAAAACAGTCAGTAATAGTCCATGAAACGGGCCAGAATTGGCCACTACTATGAGAGTTGATGACCAACACGTAAGCACACCTTGGGGTTCAACAACTATGGAAATCGCTTCGTGACCGCAAAACGGTGAGTAATAGTCCATGAAACGGGCCAGAATCGTCAAAAACCGCGAGTGTTGATGTCTGACACTTAAATGCACACCGGGGTTCATTAATCATGGAAATCACTCTGGGACCCCAAAAAAGTGAGTAATAGTCGACAAAACGGGCCGGAATCGGCCAAAACTGTGACTGTTAATGACCGACATTTAAGCGCACCTTGGGGTTCAATAACTATGGAAATCGCTTTGGGATCCCAAAACGGTGAGTAATAGTTCACGAAACGGGTCAGAATTGGCCAAAACTGTGGGGGTTGACGAAGGGCACGTAAACGCACCCCAGGGATCGTCAATCATGGAAATCGCTCCGGGACCCCACAACGGTGAGTAACAGTGCAGAAAACGTACCAGAATCGGCCAAAATTGTGAGTGTTGATGACCGACACGTAAATGCACCCCGGTGTTCATCAATCGTGGAAATCACTTCGGGACCCCAAAACTGAGTAATAGTCCCGGAAACGGGCCAGAATCGGCCTAATCTGCGAGTCTTGACGACCAGCACGTAAGCACATCTTGGGGTTCGACAAGCATCGGAATCGCTTTGGGACTGCAAAACCGTGAGTAATAGTCCATCAAAGAGCCCTGAATCGGTAAAACCTAGGGTTATTGATCAACGATACATAAACGCACCCCGGGTTTCGTCAATCATGGAAATTGCTCAGGGACCTGAAATTAGTGAGTAATAGTCCATGAAGCGGGCCAAAATCGGCCAAAACTGCAAATGTTGATGACCGACACATAAACACACCTGTGTTCGTCGGTCGTGGAAATCACTACGTGAGCCCAAAACTGAGTTATAGTCCAAGAAACGGGCCAGAATCGGCCGAAACTGCGATTGTTGATGACCGATACGTAAGCGCACCTTGGGGGTCAACATCCATGGAAATCGCTTTGGGACCCCAAAAATGTGAGTAATAGTCCATGAAACGGCCCAGAATCGACAAAAACCACGAGTGTTGATGACCGGCACTTAAACGCACCATGGGGTTTGTTAATCGTGGAAATCACTCCGGGACCCCAAAAAAGTCAGTAATAGTCCACGAAATGGGCCAGAATTGGCCAATACTATGAGAGTTGATGACCAACACGTAAGCGCACCTTGGGGTTCAACAACTATGGAAATCGCTTCGTGACCGCAAAACGGTGAGTAATAGTCCATGAAACGGGCCAGAATCGTCAAAAACCGCGAGTGTTGATGTCTGACACTTAAATGCACACCGGGGTTCATTAATCATGGAAATCACTCTGGGACCCCAAAAAAGTGAGTAATAGTCGACAAAACGGGCCGGAATCGGCCAAAACTGTGACTGTTAATGACCGACATTTAAGCGCACCTTGGGGTTCAATAACTATGGAAATCGCTTTGGGATCCCAAAACGGTGAGTAATAGTTCACGAAACGTGTCAGAATTGGCCAAAACTGTGGGGGTTGACGACGGGCACGTAAACGCACCCCAGGGATCGTCAATCATGGAAATCGCTCCGGGACCCCACAACGGTGAGTAACAGTGCAGAAAACGTACCAGAATCGGCCAAAATTGTGAGTGTTGATGACCGACACGTAAATGCACCCCGGTGTTCAACAATCGTGGAAATCACTTCGGGACCCCAAAACTGAGTAATAGTCCAGGAAACGGGCCAGAATCGGCCTAATCTGCGAGTCTTGACGACCAGCACGTAAGCACATCTTGGGGTTCGACAAGCATCGAAATCGCTTTGGGACTGCAAAACCGTGAGTAATAGTCCATGAAAGAGCCCTGAATCGGTAAAACCTAGGGTTATTGATCAACGATACATAAACGCACCCCGGGTTTCGTCAATCATGGAAATTGCTCAGGGACCTGAAATCAGTGAGTAATAGTCCATGAAGCGGGCCAAAATCGGCCAAAACTGTAAATGTTGATGACCGACACATAAACACACCGGTGTTCGTCGGTCGTGGAAATCACTACGTGAGCCCAAAACTGAGTTATAGTCCAAGAAACGGGCCGGAATCGGCCGAAACTGCGATTGTTGATGACCGATACGTAAGCGCACCTTGTGGTTCGACATCCATGGAAATCGCTTTGGGACCCCAAAAATGTGAGTAATAGTCCATGAAACGGGCCAGAATCGACAAAAACCATGAGTGTTGATGACCGACACTTAAACGCACCATGGGGTTTGTTAATCGTGGAAATCACTCCGGGACCCCAAAACAGTCAGTAATAGTCCATGAAACGGGCCAGAATTGGCCACTACTATGAGAGTTGATGACCAACACGTAAGCGCACCTTGGGGTTCAACAACTATGGAAATCGCTTCGTGACCGCAAAACGGTGAGTAATAGTCCATGAAACGGGCCAGAATCGTCAAAAACCGCGAGTGTTGATGTCTGACACTTAAATGCACACCGGGGTTCATTAATCATGGAAATCACTCTGGGACCCCAAAAAAGTGAGTAATAGTCGACAAAACGGGCCGGAATCGGCCAAAACTGTGACTGTTAATGACCGACATTTAAGCGCACCTTGGGGTTCAATAACTATGGAAATCGCTTTGGGATCCCAAAACGGTGAGTAATAGTTCAAGAAACGGGTCAGAATTGGCCAAAACTGTGGGGGTTGACGACGGGCACGTAAACGCACCCCAGGGATCGTCAATCATGGAAATCGCTCCGGGACCCCACAACGGTGAGTAACAGTGCAGAAAACGTACCAGAATCGGCCAAAATTGTGAGTGTTGATGACCGACACGTAAATGCACCCCGGTGTTCATCAATCGTGGAAATCACTTCGGGACCCCAAAACTGAGTAATAGTCCCGGAAACGGGCCAGAATCGGCCTAATCTGCGAGTCTTGACGACCAGCACGTAAGCACATCTTGGGGTTCGACAAGCATCGGAATCGCTTTGGGACTGCAAAACCGTGAGTAATAGTCCATGAAAGAGCCCTGAATCGGTAAAACCTAGGGTTATTGATCAACGATACATAAACGCACCCCGGGTTTCGTCAATCATGGAAATTGCTCAGGGACCTGAAATTAGTGAGTAATAGTCCATGAAGCGGGCCAAAATCGGCCAAAACTGCAAATGTTGATGACCGACACATAAACACACCTGTGTTCGTCGGTCGTGGAAATCACTACGTGAGCCCAAAACTGAGTTATAGTCCAAGAAACGGGCCAGAATCGGCCGAAACTGCGATTGTTGATGACCGATACGTAAGCGCACCTTGGGGTTCAACATCCATGGAAATCGCTTTGGGACCCCAAAAATGTGAGTAATAGTCCATGAAACGGCCCAGAATCGACAAAAACCACGAGTGTTGATGACCGGCACTTAAACGCACCATGGGGTTTGTTAATCGTGGAAATCACTCCGGGACCCCAAAAAAGTCAGTAATAGTCCACGAAATGGGCCAGAATTGGCCAATACTATGAGAGTTGATGACCAACACGTAAGCGCACCTTGGGGTTCAACAACTATGGAAATCGCTTTGTGACCGCAAAACGGTGAGTAATAGTCCATGAAACGGGCCAGAATCGTCAAAAACCGCGAGTGTTGATGTCTGACACTTAAATGCACCCCGGGGTTCGTTAATCATGGAAATCACTCTGGGACCCCAAAAAAGTGAGTAATAGTCGACAGAACGGGCCAGAATCGTCCAAAACTGTGACTGTTAATGACCGACATTTAAGCGCACCTTGGAGTTCAATAACTATGGAAATCGCTTTGGGATCCCAAAACGGTGAGTAATAATTCACGAAACGGGTCAGAATTGGCCAAAACTGTGAGGGTTGACGACGGGCACGTAAACGCACCCCAGGGATCGTCAATCATGGAAATCGCTCCGGGACCCCACAACGGTGAGTAACAGTGCAGAAAACGTACCAGAATCGGCCAAAATTGTGAGTGTTGATGACCGACACGTAAATGAACCCCGGTGTTCATCAATCGTGGAAATCACTTCAGGACCCCAAAACTGAGTAATAGTCCAGGAAACGGTCCAGAATCGGCCCAATCTGCGAGTCTTGAAGACCAGCACGTAAGCACATCTTGGGGTTCGACAAGCATCGAAATCGCTTTGGGACTGCAAAACGGTGAGTAATAGTCCATGAAAGAGCCCTGAATCGGTAAACCCTAGGGTTATTGATCAACGATACATAAACGCACCCCGGGTTTCGTTAATCATGGAAATTGCTCATGGAACTGAAATCAGTGAGTAATAGTCCATGAAGCGGGCCAAAATCGGCCAAAACTGCAAATGTTGATGACCGACACATAAACACACCGGTGTTCGTCGGTCGTGGAAATCACTACGTGAGCCCAAAACTGAGTTATAGTCCAAGAAACGGGCCGGAATCGGCCGAAACTGCGATTGTTGATGACCGATACGTAAGCGCACCTTGGGGTTCGACATCCATGGAAATCGCTTTGGGACCCAAAAATGTGAGTAATAGACCATGAAACGGGCCAGAATCGACAAAAACCACGAGTGTTGATGACCGACACTTAAACGCACCATGGGGTTTGTTAATCGTGGAAATCACTCCGGGACCCCAAAACAGTCAGTAATAGTCCACGAAACGGGCCAGAATTGGCCAATACTATGAGAGTTGATGACCAACACGTAAGCGCACCTTGGGGTTCAACAACTATGGAAATCGCTTCGTGACCGCAAAACGGTGAGTAATAGTCCATGAAACGGGCCACAATCGTCAAAAACCGCGAGTGTTGATGTCTGACACTTAAATGCACCCCGGGGTTCATTAATCATGGAAATCACTCTGGGACCCCAAAAAAGTGAGTAATAGTCGACAAAACGGGCCAGAATTGGCCAAAACTATGACTGTTAATGACCGACATTTAAGCGCACCTTGGGGTTCAATAACTATGGAAATCGCTTTGGGATGCCAAAACGGTGAGTAATAGTTCACGAAACGGGTCAGAATTGGCCAAAACTGTGAGGGTTGACGACGGGCACGTAAACGCACCCCAGGGATCGTCAATCATGGAAATCGCTCCGGGACCCCACAACGGTGAGTAACAGTGCAGAAAACGTACCAGAATCAGCCAAAATTGTGAGTGTTGATGACCGACACGTAAATGAACCCCGGTGTTCATCAATCGTGGAAATCACTTCGGGACCCCAAAACTGAGTAATAGTCCAGGAAACGGTCCAGAATCGGCCCAATCTGCGAGTCTTGAAGACCAGCACGTAAGCACATCTTGGGGTTCGACAAGCATCGAAATCGCTTTGGGACTGCAAAACGGTGAGTAATAGTCCATGAAAGAGCCCTGAATCGGTAAAACCTAGGGTTATTGATCAACGATACATAAACGCACCCCGGGTTTCGTTAATCATGGAAATTGCTCATGGAACTGAAATCAGTGAGTAATAGTCCATGAAGCGGGCCAAAATCGGCCAAAACTGCAAATGTTGATGACCGACACATAAACACACCGGTGTTCGTCGGTCGTGGAAATCACTACGTGAGCCCAAAACTGAGTTATAGTCCAAGAAACGGGCCGGAATCGGCCGAAACTGCGATTGTTGATGACCGATACGTAAGCGCACCTTGGGGTTCGATATCCATGGAAATCGCTTTGGGACCCAAAAATGTGAGTAATAGTCCATGAAACGGGCCAGAATCGACAAAAACCACGAGTGTTGATGACCGACACTTAAACGCACCATGGGGTTTGTTAATCGTGGAAATCACTCCGGGACCCCAAAACAGTCAGTAATAGTCCACGAAACGGGCCAGAATTGGCCAATACTATGAGAGTTGATGACCAACACGTAAGCGCACCTTGGGGTTCAACAACTATGGAAATCGCTTCGTGACCGCAAAACGGTGAGTAATAGTCCATGAAACGGGCCACAATCGTCAAAAACCGCGAGTGTTGATGTCTGACACTTAAATGCACCCCGGGGTTCATTAATCATGGAAATCACTCTGGGACCCCAAAAAAGTGAGTAATAGTCGACAAAACGGGCCAGAATTGGCCAAAACTATGACTGTTAATGACCGACATTTAAGCGCACCTTGGGGTTCAATAACTATGGAAATCGCTTTGGGATGCCAAAACGGTGAGTAATAGTTCACGAAACGGGTCAGAATTGGCCAAAACTGTGAGGGTTGACGACGGGCACGTAAACGCACCCCAGGGATCGTCAATCATGGAAATCGCTCTGGGACCCCACAACGGTGAGTAACAGTGCAGAAAACGTACCAGAATCGGCCAAAATTGTGAGTGTTGATGACCGACACGTAAATGCACCCCGGTGTTCATCAATCGTGGAAATCACTTCGGGACCCCAAAACTGAGTAATAGTCCAGGAAACGGGCCAGAATCGGCCTAATCTGCGAGTCTTGACGACCAGCACGTAAGCACATCTTGGGGTTCGACAAGCATCGGAATCGCTTTGGGACTGCAAAACCGTGAGTAATAGTCCATGAAAGAGCCCTGAATCGGTAAAACCTAGGGTTATTGATCAACGATACATAAACGCACCCTGGGTTTCGTCAATCATGGAAATTGCTCAGGGACCTGAAATTAGTGAGTAATAGTCCATGAAGCGGGCCAAAATCGGCCAAAACTGCAAATGTTGATGACCGACACATAAACACACCTGTGTTCGTCGGTCGTGGAAATCACTACGTGAGCCCAAAACTGAGTTATAGTCCAAGAAACGGGCCAGAATCGGCCGAAACTGCGATTGTTGATGACCGATACGTAAGCGCACCTTGGGGTTCAACATCCATGGAAATCGCTTTGGGACCCCAAAAATGTGAGTAATAGTCCATGAAACGGCCCAGAATCGACAAAAACCACGAGTGTTGATGACCGACACTTAAACGCACCATGGGGTTTGTTAATCGTGGAAATCACTCCGGGACCCCAAAACAGTCAGTAATAGTCCACGAAACGGGCCAGAATTGGCCAATACTATGAGAGTTGATGACCAACACGTAAGCGCACCTTGGGGTTCAACAACTATGGAAATCACTTCGTGACCGCAAAACGGTGAGTAATAGTCCATGAAACGGGCCAGAATCGTCAAAAACCGCGAGTGTTGATGTCTGACACGTAAACGCACCCCGGGGTTCGTTAATCATGGAAATCACTCTGGGACCCCAAAAAAGTGAGTAATAGTCGACAGAACGGGCCAGAATCGGCGAATACTGTGACTGTTGATGACCGACATGTAACGCCCCTTGGGGTTCAATAACTATGGAAATCGCTTTGGGATCCCAAAACGGTGAGTAATAGTTCACGAAACGGGTCAGAATGGGCCAAAACTGTGAGGGTTGACGACGGGCACGTAAACACACCCCAGGGATCGTGAATCATGGAAATCGCTCCGGGACCCCACAACGGTGAGTAACAGTGCAGAAAACGTACCAGAATCGGCCAAAATTGTGAGTGTTGATGACCGACACGTAAATGCACCCCGGTGTTCATCAATCGTGGAAATCACTTCGGGACCCCAAAACTGAGTAATAGTCCAGGAAACGGGCCAGAATCGGCCTAATCTGCGAGTCTTGACGACCAGCACGTAAGCACATCTTGGGGTTCGACAAGCATCGAAATCGCTTTGGGACTGCAAAACCGTGAGTAATAGTCCATGAAAGAGCCCGAAATCGGTAAAACCTAGGGTTATTGATCAACAATACATAAACGCACCCCGGGTTTCGTCAATCATGGAAATTGCTCAGGGACCTGAAATCAGTGAGTAATAGTCCATGAAGCGGGCCAAAATCGGCCAAAACTGTAAATGTTGATGACCGACACATAAACACACCGGTGTTCGTCGGTCGTGGAAATCACTACGTGAGCCCAAAACTGAGTTATAGTCCAAGAAACGGGCCGGAATCGGCCGAAACTGCGATTGTTGATGACCGATACGTAAGCGCACCTTGTGGTTCGACATCCATGGAAATCGCTTTGGGACCCCAAAAATGTGAGTAATAGTCCATGAAACGGGCCAGAATCGACAAAAACCACGAGTGTTGATGACCGACACTTAAACGCACCATGGGGTTTGTTAATCGTGGAAATCACTCCGGGACCCCAAAACAGTCAGTAATAGTCCACGAAACGGGCCAGAATTGGCCACTACTATGAGAGTTGATGACCAACACGTAAGCGCACCTTGGGGTTCAACAACTATGGAAATCGCTTCGTGACCGCAAAACGGTGAGTAATAGTCCATGAAACGGGCCAGAATCGTCAAAAACCGCGAGTGTTGATGTCTGACACTTAAATGCACACCGGGGTTCATTAATCATGGAAATCACTCTGGGACCCCAAAAAAGTGAGTAATAGTCGACAAAACGGGCCAGAATCGGCCAAAACTGTGACTGTTAATGACCGACATTTAAGCGCACCTTGGGGTTCAATAACTATGGAAATCGCTTTGGGATCCCAAAACGGTGAGTAATAGTTCACGAAATGGGGCAGAATTGGCCAAAACTGTGAGGGTTGACGACGGGCACGTCGCACCCCAGGGATCGTCAATCATGGAAATCGCTCCGGGACCCCACAACGGTGAGTAACAGTGCAGAAAACGTACCAGAATCGGCCAAAATTGTGAGTGTTGATGACCGACACGTAAATGCACCCCGATGTTCATCAATCGTGGAAATCACTTCGGGACCCCAAAACTGAGTAATAGTCCAGGAAACGGGCCAGAATCGGCCTAATCTGCGAGTCTTGACGACCAGCACGTAAGCACATCTTGGGGTTCGACAAGCATCGGAATCGCTTTGGGACTGCAAAACCGTGAGTAATAGTCCATGAAAGAGCCCTGAATCGGTAAAACCTAGGGTTATTGATCAACGATACATAAACGCACCCTGGGTTTCGTCAATCATGGAAATTGCTCAGGGACCTGAAATTAGTGAGTAATAGTCCATGAAGCGGGCCAAAATCGGCCAAAACTGCAAATGTTGATGACCGACACATAAACACACCTGTGTTCGTCGGTCGTGGAAATCACTACGTGAGCCCAAAACTGAGTTATAGTCCAAGAAACGGGCCAGAATCGGCCGAAACTGCGATTGTTGATGACCGATACGTAAGCGCACCTTGGGGTTCAACATCCATGGAAATCGCTTTGGGACCCCAAAAATGTGAGTAATAGTCCATGAAACGGCCCAGAATCGACAAAAACCACGAGTGTTGATGACCGACACTTAAACGCACCATGGGGTTTGTTAATCGTGGAAATCACTCCGGGACCCCAAAACAGTCAGTAATAGTCCACGAAACGGGCCAGAATTGGCCAATACTATGAGAGTTGATGACCAACACGTAAGCGCACCTTGGGGTTCAACAACTATGGAAATCACTTCGTGACCGCAAAACAGTGAGTAATAGTCCATGAAACGGGCCAGAATCGTCAAAAACCGCGAGTGTTGATGTCTGACACGTAAACGCACCCCGGGGTTCGTTAATCATGGAAATCACTCTGGGACCCCAAAAAAGTGAGTAATAGTCGACAGAACGGGCCAGAATCGGCGAATACTGTGACTGTTGATGACCGACATGTAACGCCCCTTGGGGTTCAATAACTATGGAAATCGCTTTGGGATCCCAAAACGGTGAGTAATAGTTCACGAAACGGGTCAGAATGGGCCAAAACTGTGAGGGTTGACGACGGGCACGTAAACGCACCCCAGGGATCGTGAATCATGGAAATCGCTCCGGGACCCCACAACGGTGAGTAACAGTGCAGAAAACGTACCAGAATCAGCCAAAATTGTGAGTGTTGATGACCGACACGTAAATGCACCCCGGTGTTCATCAATCGTGGAAATCACTTCGGGACCCCAAAACTGAGTAATAGTCCAGGAAACGGGCCAGAATCGGCCTAATCTGCGAGTCTTGACGACCAGCACGTAAGCACATCTTGGGGTTCGACAAGCATCGAAATCGCTTTGGGACTGCAAAAACGTGAGTAATAGTCCATGAAAGAGCCCTGAATCGGTAAAACCTAGGGTTATTGATCAACGATACATAAACGCACCCCAGGTTTCGTCAATCATGGAAATTGCTCAGGGACCTGAAATCAGTGAGTAATAGTCCATGAAGCGGGCCAAAATCGGCCAAAACTGTAAATGTTGATGACCGACACATAAACACACCGGTGTTCGTCGGTCGTGGAAATCACTACGTGAGCCCAAAACTGAGTTATAGTCCAAGAAACGGGCCGGAATCGGCCGAAACTGCGATTGTTGATGACCGATACGTAAGC